>NW_026525500.1:290000-300000 GCF_943737925.1 Anopheles nili | reverse complement strand
GAGCCCTGGGACACCTTCCCAGGGTGTTTTCCATGTACCACTAGCCTCTGGTTGACCATCGGTGGTGGTAGGTGATTTACCCCAAAACCACCCTAGGTCACCGTTCCGACCCCCCAGCTACCGTTAAAACGCCTCCGGACACCAGGACACACCTTCCCGGTACCAGAACCAGTCGTAGTTACCGTCACCCAAATTTCATACAACCGTCACCCACGGGCCGAAACACCTTGCCACTACATGGGTCTAGTATTAGGTCCTAGGGTCTCTTTTCGACAACTCCCGACCTCCCTGATATCGAATCGTCAGTTTACATGAGGAGGCTAAACTTTCTATGACGACTCAGTACAACCATACCTCCCTATAATAGTGAAATGTCAAATTCTAGGGCTTTTTGGCCATGGAAAATTCTGAAGCTCGGCACGAGCAAACATGACCCATGCTTGTATCTCCGAAACTATGAGTCTGACAGTTTTGCACCCTTCTGCGGAAAGTTGTGTCTCGTTAAGCCTAAAAAGTCAGTAGAACATTGCGAAACGATACGACCACTCCTTCGACCTGTTTTGGGGTTTTGCAGTTTTCCATGGGGTATTTTGTATGGGGAAAACCGACCCATGCCCGTATCTCCGTACCTAAGCGTCTGACGGTCTTGGACCCCTTTAGGTAAAAGTTGCATTCCGTCGAGCTGAACATTTCACTGGAACATCGCGAAACGATCCGACGACTCCTTCTGGGAGTTTTTGGGGTCGGAAGGTTTTCTGGGACTTAGTCTCTGGAGCAACATTTCTGAAGCTCGGCACGAGCAACCACGCACGTGTCTTATATCTCCGTAAGTATGGGTCTGACGGTCTTGGACACCTTTAGCAAAAAGTTGCGCCCTATCGAATGGAACATTTCACTAGAACACCACGAAACGATCCGACCACTCCTTCTACCTGTTTTGGGGTTTTGCAGTTTTCCATGGGGTATTTTGTATGGGGAAAACTGACCCATGCCCGTATCTCCGTACCTAAGCGTCTGACGGTCATGGACCCCTTTAGGTAAAAGTTGCATTCCGTCGAGCTGAACATTTCACTAGAACATCGCGAAACGATCCGACGACTCCTTCTGGGAGTTTTTGGGGTCCGAAGGTTTTCTGGGACTTAGTCTCTGGAGCAACATTTCTGAAGCTCGGCACGAGCAACCACGCACGTGTCTTATATCTCCGTAAGTAAGGGTCTGACGGTCTTGGACACCTTTAGCAAAAAGTTGCGCCCTATCGAATGGAACATTTCACTAGAACACCACGAAACGATCCGACCACTCCTTCTACCTGTTTTGGGGTTTTGCAGTTTTCCATGGGGTATTTTGTATGGGGAAAACTGACCCATGCCCGTATCTCCGTACCTAAGCGTCTGACGGTCATGGACCCCTTTAGGTAAAAGTTGCATTCCGTCGAGCTGAACATTTCACTAGAACATCGCGAAACGATCCGACGACTCCTTCTGGGAGTTTTTGGGGTCCGAAGGTTTTCTGGGACTTAGTCTCTGGAGCAACATTTCTGAAGCTCGGCACGAGCAACCACGCACGTGTCTTATATCTCCATAAGTAAGGGTCTGACGGTCTTGGACACCTTTAGCAAAAAGTTGCGTCTTATCGAATGGAACATTTCACTAGAACACCACGAAACGATCCGACCACTCCTTCGACCTGTTTTGGGGTTTTGCAGTTTTCCATGGGGTATTTTGTATGGGGAAAACCGACCCATGCCCGTATCTCCGTACCTAAGCGTCTGACGGTCTTGGACCCCTTTAGGTAAAAGTTGCATTTCGTCGAGCTGAACATTTCACTAGAACATCGCGAAACGATCCGACGACTCCTTCTGGGAGTTTTTGGGGTCCGAAGGTTTTCTGGGACTTAGTCTCTGGAGCAACATTTCTGAAGCTCGGCACGAGCAACCACGCACGTGTCTTATATCTCCGTAAGTAAGTGTCTGACGGTCTTGGACACCTTTAGCAAAAAGTTGCGCCCTATCGAGTGGAACATTTCACTAGAACACCACGAAACGATCCGACCACTCCTTCGACCTGTTTTGGGGTTTTGCAATTTTCCATGGGGTATTTTGTATGGGGAAAACCGACCCATGCCCGTATCTCCGTACCTAAGCGTCTGACGGTCTTGAACCCCTTTAGGTAAAAGTTGCATTTCGTCGAGCTGAACATTTCACTAGAACATCGCGAAACGATCCGACGCCTCCTTCTGGGAGTTTTTGGGGTCCGAAGGTTTTCTGGGACTTAGTCTCTGGAGCAACATTTCTGAAGCTCGGCACGAGCAACCACGCACGTGTCTTATATCTCCGTAAGTAAGTGTCTGACGGTCTTGGACACCTTTAGCAAAAAGTTGCGTATAACCATCCTCGTCAATACTCTCGAACACTGTAACTCGATCCGACCACTCCTTGGTACACTTTTGTGGGTTGCCAGTTTCGGTTGGGACTTAGTCTCTGGAGACCAAATTATGAAGCTCGGCGTGGGTACCGGTTTTTCGTGCACGTCAGAGGGCCTCGACCGCCCCGAGAACCCGACCTTCAGGATTTTGGCCATTTTTGGGGGTGCACAAAAGTGTTCGTAATCAACCTCGGATTGTACTTTTCATCATCTAGGGGCACCGTAGGGACCGAAAAAAGTGGTTTCGCATGATAGTCCACCTCGACCCATGTCGACCCTTGCGCGACCCCGACCTTCAGGATTTTGCTCTACGGAAGGGGGTGCACACTTGTGCGACCCCGACCTTCAGGATTTTGCTCTACGGAAGGGGGTGCACAAAAGTGTTCGTAATCAACCTCGGATTGTACTTTTCATCATCTAGGGGCACCGTAGGGACCGAAAAAAGTGGTTTCGCATGATAGTCCACCTCGACCCATGTCGACCCTTGCGCGACCCCGACCTTCAGGATTTTGCTCTACGGAAGGGGGTCTACTTGTGCGCAACCCCGACCTTCAGGATTTTGCTCTACGGAAGGGGGTGCACAAAAGTGTTCGTAATCAACCTCGGATTGTACTTTTCATCATCTAGGGGCACCGTAGGGACCGAAAAAAGTGGTTTCGCATGATAGTCCATCTCGACCCATATCGACCCTTGCGCGACCCCGACCTTCAGGATTTTGCTCTACGGAAGGGGGTGCACACTTGTGCGACCCCGACCTTCAGGATTTTGCTCTACGGAAGGGGGTGCACAAAAGTGTTCGTAATCAACCTCGGATTGTACTTTTCATCATCTAGGGGCACCGTAGGGACCGAAAAAAGTGGTTTCGCATGATAGTCCACCTCGACCCATGTCGACCCTTGCGCGACCCCGACCTTCAGGATTTTGCTCTACGGAAGGGGGTGCACAAAAGTGTTCGTAATCAACCTCGGATTGTACTTTTCATCATCTAGGGGCACCGTAGGGACCGAAAAAAGTGGTTTCGCATGATAGTCCACCTCGACCCATGTCGACCCTTGCGCGACCCCGACCTTCAGGATTTTGCTCTACGGAAGGGGTCCTCTCTGTACAAGGTTTAGGGGTACATTTTCACCCAAAAACCACTATCGCTCATACGAAACAACTCCTCGACATGTGTCTTCTCTGTGAATTTGGCCCCGATCTGACGAGTAGTTTTCGAGATATGCCCCTCTGAAGGTACATATTGGGACTTAGCCGATTTTCACCCATTGCGGTGTCTATGGGGTGTTGGGAATCGCTCTACCGACCAGCCGGTTGGAGATATCGATTCCCGGTCTTCGGCGCGTTTGCTCAACTCCGTAATGCCTACTTTTCGTCCATACACACAACACCTCGCAGAGTTCTCCTTCTGCCAGATATAGCGCGTGCCCCTTTGTTCGTGCACCGTTTTGGCCCGTTTTTCGCACATTGCCTCGAAACCATGCGTCCGACGCTTTTGCGTCCCGAGTATCGATGTTAGAACACCACCGTGGCTAACTTTCGTCCATATACGCCAAACTTCTCAGACACCTCCATCCGAGAGTATTTGGTGTTTTCCCAAGTATTGCATACTTCCAGGGGTTTGCTTCCATACAACTTTTAATGTTCTGTAAAACACCCGCGCATCGTCCGATTGGACTGAAACTGCTCCGGCGCGCTCTCTGCCGTGCTACAACTCTGCGCAAACCATCAAAACCTCGATGCCTGCGTGCGCACCTAGTCATCTGAACTCCGTACACTCTGGCTTAACAGGCCTCTTAGCCCGTTACAACATGGCTAACCCACTGGTAACCGGTAACCGTCACTCGTCCAATGTGGTCCATCACCCGTGCAAGCTGTTTCGCGTGCTTGCGCTTGCTCCGTGAGCAATCCCGCGTGCATTCGGTTGTCTTCCAACAGCGTGTTCGTCTCGCTAGAATCTCCTCCGTGTGTACGCCTGGTGCTATGCAACAAGTTGAAATTTTTCGGGAAGTCAAGTTTTGGGACTTGTACTTTTTTTCAACATTAAATGCAGCTTTTCGCACACCATAGCAACTCGGGCTTCGACTTTCGGGACTTGGTGCTTTTCGCGGATCAAGCCCAATGGACTTGACCCGCTAAAGCTCACCTCCTCTCTATCGCTCCATTCGGGTAGCTATGGTGCACCCCAGCCAGTAGCGCACATGCACCCCATGTCTGGGGCACAAGCACACCACCCACTAGGACACCCTTTCCCGCTGGGTGCAAGTCACTCTACTCCGAGCCCTGGGACACCTTCCCAGGATGTTTTCCATGTACCACTAACCCTTGGTTGGACACCTCTCGGCTACTTGACCCCTTTCCCGGTGGGTGCAAGTCACTCTACTCCGAGCCCTGGGACACCTTCCCAGGGTGTTTTCCATGTACCACTAACCCTTGGTTGGACACCTCTTGGCTACTTGACCCCTTTCCCGGTGGGTGCAAGTCACCGTGCGGAACCTTTCGGCCGCTCTCCCTAGGACTGTGTTGCAGGCAAGCACAGTGGTTCCGCGACCTAGAGACAGCGGCATCCCTTGTTACTGCTACTCCGAGCCCTGGGACACCTTCCCAGGGTGTTTTCCAAGTACCACTAGCCTCTGGTTGACCATCGGTGGAGGTAGGTGATTTCACCCAAAACCACCCTAGTTCACCGTTCCGACCACCCAGCTACCCTTAAAACGCCTCCGGACACCAGGACACACCTTCCCGGTACCAGAACCAGTCGTAGTTACCGTCACCCAAATTTCATACAACCGTCACCCACGGGCCGAAACACCTTGCCACTACATGGGTCTAGTATTAGGTCCTAGGGTCTCTTTTCGACAACTCCCGACCTCCCTGATATCGAATCGTCAGTTTACATGAGGAGGCTAAACTTTCTATGACGACTCAGTACAACCATACCTCCCTATAATAGTGAAATGTCAAATTCTAGGGCTTTTTGGCCATGGAAAATTCTGAAGCTCGGCACGAGCAAACATGACCCATGCTTGTATCTCCGAAACTATGAGTCTGACAGTTTTGCACCCTTCAGCGGAAAGTTGTGTCTCGTTAAGCCTAAAAAGTCAGTAGAACACCACGAAACGATCCGACCACTCCTTCGACCTGTTTTTGGGTTTTGCAGTTTTCCATGGGGTATTTTGTATGGGGAAAACCGACCCATGCCCGTATCTCCGTACCTAAGCGTCTGACGGTCTTGGACCCCTTTAGGTAAAAGTTGCATTCCGTCGAGTTGAACATTTCACTAGAACATCGCGAAACGATCCGACGCCTCCTTCTGGGAGTTTTTGGGGTCCGAAGGTTTTCTCGGACTTAGTCTCTGGAGCAACATTTCTGAAGCTCGGCACGAGCAACCACGCGCGTGTCTTATATCTCCGTAAGTAAGGGTCTGACGGTCTTGGACACCTTTAGCAAAAAGTTGCGCCCTATCGAATGGAACATTTCACTAGAACACCACGAAACGATCCGACCACTCCTTCGACCTGTTTTGGGGTTTTGCAGTTTTCCATGGGGTATTTTGTATGGGGAAAACCGACCCATGCCCGTATCTCCGTACCTAAGCGTCTGACGGTCTTGGACCGCTTTAGGTAAAAGTTGCATTCCGTCGAGCTGAACATTTCACTAGAACATCGCGAAACGATCCGACGACTCCTTCTGGGAGTTTTTGGGGTCCGAAGGTTTTCTGGGACTTAGTCTCTGGAGCAACATTTCTGAAGCTCGGCACGGGCAACCACGCACGTGTCTTATATCTCCGTAAGTAAGGGTCTGACGGTCTTGGACACCTTTAGCAAAAAGTTGCGCCCTATCGAATGGAACATTTCACTAGAACACCACGAAACGATCCGACCACTCCTTCGACCTGTTTTGGGGTTTTGCAGTTTTCCATGGGGTATTTTGTATGGGGAAAACCGACCCATGCCCGTATCTCCGTACCTAAGCGTCTGACGGTCTTGGACCCCTTTAGGTAAAAGTTGCATTCCGTCGAGCTGAACATTTCACTAGAACATCGCAAAACGATCCGACGACTCCTTCTGGGAGTTTTTGGGGTCGGAAGGTTTTCTGGGACTTAGTCTCTGGAGCAACATTTCTGAAGCTCGGCACGGGCAACCACGCACGTGTCTTATATCTCCGTAAGTAAGTGTCTGACGGTCTTGGACACCTTTAGCAAAAAGTTGCGCCCTATCGAATGGAACATTTCACTAGAACACCACGAAACGATCCGACCACTCCTTCGACCTGTTTTGGGGTTTTGCAGTTTTCCATGGGGTATTTTGTATGGGGAAAACCGACCCATGCCCGTATCTCCGTACCTAAGCGTCTGACGGTCTTGGACCCCTTTAGGTAAAAGTTGCATTTCGTCGAGCTAAACATTTCACTAGAACATCGCGAAACGATCCGACGACTCCTTCTGGGAGTTTTTGGGGTCGGAAGGTTTTCTGGGACTTAGTCTCTGGAGCAACATTTCTGAAGCTCGGCACGAGCAACCACGCACGTGTCGTATATCTCCGTAAGTAAGGGTCTGACGGTCTTGGACACCTTTAGCAAAAAGTTGCGCCCTATCGAATGGAACATTTCACTAGAACACCACGAAACGATCCGACCACTCCTTCGACCTGTTTTGGGGTTTTGCAGTTTTCCATGGGGTATTTTGTATGGGGAAAACCGACCCATGCCCGTATCTCCGTACCTAAGCGTCTGACGGTCTTGGACCCCTTTAGGTAAAAGTTGCATTCCGTCGAGCTGAACATTTCGCTAGAACATCGCGAAACGATCCGACGACTCCTTCTGGGAGTTTTTGGGGTCCGAAGGTTTTCTGGGACTTAGTCTCTGGAGCAACATTTCTGAAGCTCGGCACGAGCAACCACGCACGTGTCTTATATCGCCGTAAGTAAGGGTCTGACGGTCTTGGACACCTTTAGCAAAAAGTTGCGTATAACCATCCTCGTCAATACTCTCGAACACTGTAACTCGATCCGACCACTCCTTGGTACACTTTTGTGGGTTGCCAGTTTCGGTTGGGACTTAGTCTCTGGAGACCAAATTCTGAAGCTCGGCGTGGGTACCGACTTTTCGTGCACGTCCGAGGGCCTCGACCGCCCCGAGAACCCGGACCTTCAGGATTTTGGCCGTTTTTGGGGGTGCACAAAAGTGTTCGTAATCAACCTCGGATTGTACTTTTCATCATCTAGGGGCACCGTAGGGACCGAAAAAAGTGGTTTCGCATGATAGTCCACCTCGACCCATGTCGACCCTTGCGCGACCCCGACCTTCAGGATTTTGCTCTACGGAAGGGGGTGCACAAAAGTGTTCGTAATCAACCTCGGATTGTACTTTTCATCATCTAGGGGCACCGTAGGGACCGAAAAAAGTGGTTTCGCATGATAGTCCACCTCGACCCATGTCGACCCTTGCGCGACCCCGACCTTCAGGATTTTGCTCTACGGAAGGGGGTCTACTTGTGCGCAACCCCGACCTTCAGGATTTTGCTCTACGGAAGGGGGTCTACTTGTGCGCAACCCCGACCTTCAGGATTTTGCTCTACGGAAGGGGGTGCACAAAAGTGTTCGTAATCAACCTCGGATTGTACTTTTCATCATCTAGGGGCACCGTAGGGACCGAAAAAAGTGGTTTCGCATGATAGTCCACCTCGACCCATGTCGACCCTTGCGCGACCCCGACCTTCAGGATTTTGCTCTACGGAAGGGGGTCGACTTGTGCGCAACCCCGACCTTCAGGATTTTGCTCTACGGAAGGGGGTGCACAAAAGTGTTCGTAATCAACCTCGGATTGTACTTTTCATCATCTAGGGGCACCGTAGGGACCGAAAAAAGTGGTTTCGCATGATAGTCCACCTCGACCCATGTCGACCCTTGCGCGACCCCGACCTTCAGGATTTTGCTCTACGGAAGGGGGTCTACTTGTGCGCAACCCCGACCTTCAGGATTTTGCTCTACGGAAGGGGGTGCACAAAAGTGTTCGTAATCAACCTCGGATTGTACTTTTCATCATCTAGGGGCACCGTAGGGACCGAAAAAAGTGGTTTCGCATGATAGTCCACCTCGACCCATGTCGACCCTTGCGCGACCCCGACCTTCAGGATTTTGCTCTACGGAAGGGGGTCGACTTGTGCGCAACCCCGACCTTCAGGATTTTGCTCTACGGAAGGGGGTCGACTTGTGCGCAACCCCGACCTTCAGGATTTTGCTCTACGGAAGGGGGTGCACAAAAGTGTTCGTAATCAACCTCGGATTGTACTTTTCATCATCTAGGGGCACCGTAGGGACCGAAAAAAGTGGTTTCGCATGATAGTCCACCTCGACCCATGTCGACCCTTGCGCGACCCCGACCTTCAGGATTTTGCTCTACGGAAGGGGGTCTACTTGTGCGCAACCCCGACCTTCAGGATTTTGCTCTACGGAAGGGGGTGCACAAAAGTGTTCGTAATCAACCTCGGATTGTACTTTTCATCATCTAGGGGCACCGTAGGGACCGAAAAAAGTGGTTTCGCATGATAGTCCACCTCGACCCATGTCGACCCTTGCGCGACCCCGACCTTCAGGATTTTGGCCATTTTTGGGGGTGCACAAAAGTGTTCGTAATCAACCTCGGATTGTACTTTTCATCATCTAGGGGCACCGTAGGGACCGAAAAAAGTGGTTTCGCATGATAGTCCACCTCGACCCATGTCGACCCTTGCGCGACCCCGACCTTCAGGATTTTGCTCTACGGAAGGGGGTCTACTTGTGCGCAACCCCGACCTTCAGGATTTTGCTCTACGGAAGGGGGTGCACAAAAGTGTTCGTAATCAACCTCGGATTGTACTTTTCATCATCTAGGGGCACCGTAGGGACCGAAAAAAGTGGTTTCGCATGATAGTCCACCTCGACCCATGTCGACCCTTGCGCGACCCCGACCTTCAGGATTTTGCTCTACGGAAGGGGTCCTCTCTGTACAAGGTTTAGGGGTACATTTTCACCCAAAAACCACTATCGCTCATCCGAAACAACTCCTCGAAATGTGTCTTCTCTGTGAATTTGGCCCCGATCTGACGAGTAGTTTTCGGGATATGCCCCTCTGAAGGTACATATTGGGACTTAGCCGATTTTCACCCATTGCGGTGTCTATGGGGTGTTGGGAATCGCTCTACCGACCAGCCGGTTGGAGATATCGAGTTGCGGTCTTCGGCGCGTTTGCTCAACTCCGTAATGCCTACTTTTCGTCCATACACACAACACCTCGCAGAGTTCTCCTTCTGCCAGATATAGCGCGTGCCCCTTTGTTCGTGCACCATTTTGCCCGTTTTTCGCACATTGCCTCGAAACCATGCGTGCGACGGTTTTGCGTCCCAAGTACCGATGTTAGAACACCACCGTGGCTAACTTTCGTCCATATACGCCAACTCCGTGCAATGTCTCCATCAACCTGTTTTTGGGTGAAAACCCATTTCTGGGACTTAGCCGATTTTCACCCATTGCGGTGTCTATGGGGTGTTGGGAATCGCTCTACCGACCAGCCGGTTGGGGATATCGATTCCCGGTCTTCGG
>NW_026525500.1:260000-280000 GCF_943737925.1 Anopheles nili | reverse complement strand
TTTTGCAGTTTTCCATGGGGTATTTTGTATGGGGAAAACCGACCCATGCCCGTATCTCCGTACCTAAGCGTCTGACGGTCTTGGACCCCTTTAGGTAAAAGTTGCATTCCGTCGAGCTGAACATTTCACTGGAACATCGCGAAACGATCCGACGACTCCTTCTGGGAGTTTTTGGGGTCGGAAGGTTTTCTGGGACTTAGTCTCTGGAGCAACATTTCTGAAGCTCGGCACGAGCAACCACGCACGTGTCTTATATCTCCGTAAGTATGGGTCTGACGGTCTTGGACACCTTTAGCAAAAAGTTGCGCCCTATCGAATGGAACATTTCACTAGAACACCACGAAACGATCCGACCACTCCTTCTACCTGTTTTGGGGTTTTGCAGTTTTCCATGGGGTATTTTGTATGGGGAAAACTGACCCATGCCCGTATCTCCGTACCTAAGCGTCTGACGGTCATGGACCCCTTTAGGTAAAAGTTGCATTCCGTCGAGCTGAACATTTCACTAGAACATCGCGAAACGATCCGACGACTCCTTCTGGGAGTTTTTGGGGTCCGAAGGTTTTCTGGGACTTAGTCTCTGGAGCAACATTTCTGAAGCTCGGCACGAGCAACCACGCACGTGTCTTATATCTCCGTAAGTAAGGGTCTGACGGTCTTGGACACCTTTAGCAAAAAGTTGCGCCCTATCGAATGGAACATTTCACTAGAACACCACGAAACGATCCGACCACTCCTTCTACCTGTTTTGGGGTTTTGCAGTTTTCCATGGGGTATTTTGTATGGGGAAAACTGACCCATGCCCGTATCTCCGTACCTAAGCGTCTGACGGTCATGGACCCCTTTAGGTAAAAGTTGCATTCCGTCGAGCTGAACATTTCACTAGAACATCGCGAAACGATCCGACGACTCCTTCTGGGAGTTTTTGGGGTCCGAAGGTTTTCTGGGACTTAGTCTCTGGAGCAACATTTCTGAAGCTCGGCACGAGCAACCACGCACGTGTCTTATATCTCCGTAAGTAAGGGTCTGACGGTCTTGGACACCTTTAGCAAAAAGTTGCGTCTTATCGAATGGAACATTTCACTAGAACACCACGAAACGATCCGACCACTCCTTCGACCTGTTTTGGGGTTTTGCAGTTTTCCATGGGGTATTTTGTATGGGGAAAACCGACCCATGCCCGTATCTCCGTACCTAAGCGTCTGACGGTCTTGGACCCCTTTAGGTAAAAGTTGCATTTCGTCGAGCTGAACATTTCACTAGAACATCGCGAAACGATCCGACGACTCCTTCTGGGAGTTTTTGGGGTCCGAAGGTTTTCTGGGACTTAGTCTCTGGAGCAACATTTCTGAAGCTCGGCACGAGCAACCACGCACGTGTCTTATATCTCCGTAAGTAAGTGTCTGACGGTCTTGGACACCTTTAGCAAAAAGTTGCGCCCTATCGAGTGGAACATTTCACTAGAACACCACGAAACGATCCGACCACTCCTTCGACCTGTTTTGGGGTTTTGCAATTTTCCATGGGGTATTTTGTATGGGGAAAACCGACCCATGCCCGTATCTCCGTACCTAAGCGTCTGACGGTCTTGAACCCCTTTAGGTAAAAGTTGCATTTCGTCGAGCTGAACATTTCACTAGAACATCGCGAAACGATCCGACGCCTCCTTCTGGGAGTTTTTGGGGTCCGAAGGTTTTCTGGGACTTAGTCTCTGGAGCAACATTTCTGAAGCTCGGCACGAGCAACCACGCACGTGTCTTATATCTCCGTAAGTAAGTGTCTGACGGTCTTGGACACCTTTAGCAAAAAGTTGCGTATAACCATCCTCGTCAATACTCTCGAACACTGTAACTCGATCCGACCACTCCTTGGTACACTTTTGTGGGTTGCCAGTTTCGGTTGGGACTTAGTCTCTGGAGACCAAATTATGAAGCTCGGCGTGGGTACCGGTTTTTCGTGCACGTCAGAGGGCCTCGACCGCCCCGAGAACCCGACCTTCAGGATTTTGGCCATTTTTGGGGGTGCACAAAAGTGTTCGTAATCAACCTCGGATTGTACTTTTCATCATCTAGGGGCACCGTAGGGACCGAAAAAAGTGGTTTCGCATGATAGTCCACCTCGACCCATGTCGACCCTTGCGCGACCCCGACCTTCAGGATTTTGCTCTACGGAAGGGGGTGCACACTTGTGCGACCCCGACCTTCAGGATTTTGCTCTACGGAAGGGGGTGCACAAAAGTGTTCGTAATCAACCTCGGATTGTACTTTTCATCATCTAGGGGCACCGTAGGGACCGAAAAAAGTGGTTTCGCATGATAGTCCACCTCGACCCATGTCGACCCTTGCGCGACCCCGACCTTCAGGATTTTGCTCTACGGAAGGGGGTCTACTTGTGCGCAACCCCGACCTTCAGGATTTTGCTCTACGGAAGGGGGTGCACAAAAGTGTTCGTAATCAACCTCGGATTGTACTTTTCATCATCTAGGGGCACCGTAGGGACCGAAAAAAGTGGTTTCGCATGATAGTCCATCTCGACCCATATCGACCCTTGCGCGACCCCGACCTTCAGGATTTTGCTCTACGGAAGGGGGTGCACACTTGTGCGACCCCGACCTTCAGGATTTTGCTCTACGGAAGGGGGTGCACAAAAGTGTTCGTAATCAACCTCGGATTGTACTTTTCATCATCTAGGGGCACCGTAGGGACCGAAAAAAGTGGTTTCGCATGATAGTCCACCTCGACCCATGTCGACCCTTGCGCGACCCCGACCTTCAGGATTTTGCTCTACGGAAGGGGGTGCACAAAAGTGTTCGTAATCAACCTCGGATTGTACTTTTCATCATCTAGGGGCACCGTAGGGACCGAAAAAAGTGGTTTCGCATGATCGTCCACCTCGACCCATGTCGACCCTTGCGCGACCCCGACCTTCAGGATTTTGCTCTACGGAAGGGGGTGCACACTTGTGCGACCCCGACCTTCAGGATTTTGCTCTACGGAAGGGGGTGCACAAAAGTGTTCGTAATCAACCTCGGATTGTACTTTTCATCATCTAGGGGCACCGTAGGGACCGAAAAAAGTGGTTTCGCATGATAGTCCACCTCGACCCATGTCGACCCTTGCGCGACCCCGACCTTCAGGATTTTGCTCTACGGAAGGGGTCCTCTCTGTACAAGGTTTAGGGGTACATTTTCACCCAAAAACCACTATCGCTCATACGAAACAACTCCTCGACATGTGTCTTCTCTGTGAATTTGGCCCCGATCTGACGAGTAGTTTTCGAGATATGCCCCTCTGAAGGTACATATTGGGACTTAGCCGATTTTCACCCATTGCGGTGTCTATGGGGTGTTGGGAATCGCTCTACCGACCAGCCGGTTGGAGATATCGATTCCCGGTCTTCGGCGCGTTTGCTCAACTCCGTAATGCCTACTTTTCGTCCATACACACAACACCTCGCAGAGTTCTCCTTCTGCCAGATATAGCGCGTGCCCCTTTGTTCGTGCACCGTTTTGGCCCGTTTTTCGCACATTGCCTCGAAACCATGCGTCCGACGCTTTTGCGTCCCGAGTATCGATGTTAGAACACCACCGTGGCTAACTTTCGTCCATATACGCCAAACTTCTCAGACACCTCCATCCGAGAGTATTTGGTGTTTTCCCAAGTATTGCATACTTCCAGGGGTTTGCTTCCATACAACTTTTAATGTTCTGTAAAACACCCGCGCATCGTCCGATTGGACTGAAACTGCTCCGGCGCGCTCTCTGCCGTGCTACAACTCTGCGCAAACCATCAAAACCTCGATGCCTGCGTGCGCACCTAGTCATCTGAACTCCGTACACTCTGGCTTAACAGGCCTCTTAGCCCGTTACAACATGGCTAACCCACTGGTAACCGGTAACCGTCACTCGTCCAATGTGGTCCATCACCCGTGCAAGCTGTTTCGCGTGCTTGCGCTTGCTCCGTGAGCAATCCCGCGTGCATTCGGTTGTCTTCCAACAGCGTGTTCGTCTCGCTAGAATCTCCTCCGTGTGTACGCCTGGTGCTATGCAACAAGTTGAAATTTTTCGGGAAGTCAAGTTTTGGGACTTGTACTTTTTTTCAACATTAAATGCAGCTTTTCGCACACCATAGCAACTCGGGCTTCGACTTTCGGGACTTGGTGCTTTTCGCGGATCAAGCCCAATGGACTTGACCCGCTAAAGCTCACCTCCTCTCTATCGCTCCATTCGGGTAGCTATGGTGCACCCCAGCCAGTAGCGCACATGCACCCCATGTCTGGGGCACAAGCACACCACCCACTAGGACACCCTTTCCCGCTGGGTGCAAGTCACTCTACTCCGAGCCCTGGGACACCTTCCCAGGATGTTTTCCATGTACCACTAACCCTTGGTTGGACACCTCTCGGCTACTTGACCCCTTTCCCGGTGGGTGCAAGTCACTCTACTCCGAGCCCTGGGACACCTTCCCAGGGTGTTTTCCATGTACCACTAACCCTTGGTTGGACACCTCTTGGCTACTTGACCCCTTTCCCGGTGGGTGCAAGTCACCGTGCGGAACCTTTCGGCCGCTCTCCCTAGGACTGTGTTGCAGGCAAGCACAGTGGTTCCGCGACCTAGAGACAGCGGCATCCCTTGTTACTGCTACTCCGAGCCCTGGGACACCTTCCCAGGGTGTTTTCCAAGTACCACTAGCCTCTGGTTGACCATCGGTGGAGGTAGGTGATTTCACCCAAAACCACCCTAGTTCACCGTTCCGACCACCCAGCTACCCTTAAAACGCCTCCGGACACCAGGACACACCTTCCCGGTACCAGAACCAGTCGTAGTTACCGTCACCCAAATTTCATACAACCGTCACCCACGGGCCGAAACACCTTGCCACTACATGGGTCTAGTATTAGGTCCTAGGGTCTCTTTTCGACAACTCCCGACCTCCCTGATATCGAATCGTCAGTTTACATGAGGAGGCTAAACTTTCTATGACGACTCAGTACAACCATACCTCCCTATAATAGTGAAATGTCAAATTCTAGGGCTTTTTGGCCATGGAAAATTCTGAAGCTCGGCACGAGCAAACATGACCCATGCTTGTATCTCCGAAACTATGAGTCTGACAGTTTTGCACCCTTCAGCGGAAAGTTGTGTCTCGTTAAGCCTAAAAAGTCAGTAGAACACCACGAAACGATCCGACCACTCCTTCGACCTGTTTTTGGGTTTTGCAGTTTTCCATGGGGTATTTTGTATGGGGAAAACCGACCCATGCCCGTATCTCCGTACCTAAGCGTCTGACGGTCTTGGACCCCTTTAGGTAAAAGTTGCATTCCGTCGAGTTGAACATTTCACTAGAACATCGCGAAACGATCCGACGCCTCCTTCTGGGAGTTTTTGGGGTCCGAAGGTTTTCTCGGACTTAGTCTCTGGAGCAACATTTCTGAAGCTCGGCACGAGCAACCACGCGCGTGTCTTATATCTCCGTAAGTAAGGGTCTGACGGTCTTGGACACCTTTAGCAAAAAGTTGCGCCCTATCGAATGGAACATTTCACTAGAACACCACGAAACGATCCGACCACTCCTTCGACCTGTTTTGGGGTTTTGCAGTTTTCCATGGGGTATTTTGTATGGGGAAAACCGACCCATGCCCGTATCTCCGTACCTAAGCGTCTGACGGTCTTGGACCGCTTTAGGTAAAAGTTGCATTCCGTCGAGCTGAACATTTCACTAGAACATCGCGAAACGATCCGACGACTCCTTCTGGGAGTTTTTGGGGTCCGAAGGTTTTCTGGGACTTAGTCTCTGGAGCAACATTTCTGAAGCTCGGCACGGGCAACCACGCACGTGTCTTATATCTCCGTAAGTAAGGGTCTGACGGTCTTGGACACCTTTAGCAAAAAGTTGCGCCCTATCGAATGGAACATTTCACTAGAACACCACGAAACGATCCGACCACTCCTTCGACCTGTTTTGGGGTTTTGCAGTTTTCCATGGGGTATTTTGTATGGGGAAAACCGACCCATGCCCGTATCTCCGTACCTAAGCGTCTGACGGTCTTGGACCCCTTTAGGTAAAAGTTGCATTCCGTCGAGCTGAACATTTCACTAGAACATCGCAAAACGATCCGACGACTCCTTCTGGGAGTTTTTGGGGTCGGAAGGTTTTCTGGGACTTAGTCTCTGGAGCAACATTTCTGAAGCTCGGCACGGGCAACCACGCACGTGTCTTATATCTCCGTAAGTAAGTGTCTGACGGTCTTGGACACCTTTAGCAAAAAGTTGCGCCCTATCGAATGGAACATTTCACTAGAACACCACGAAACGATCCGACCACTCCTTCGACCTGTTTTGGGGTTTTGCAGTTTTCCATGGGGTATTTTGTATGGGGAAAACCGACCCATGCCCGTATCTCCGTACCTAAGCGTCTGACGGTCTTGGACCCCTTTAGGTAAAAGTTGCATTTCGTCGAGCTAAACATTTCACTAGAACATCGCGAAACGATCCGACGACTCCTTCTGGGAGTTTTTGGGGTCCGAAGGTTTTCTGGGACTTAGTCTCTGGAGCAACATTTCTGAAGCTCGGCACGAGCAACCACGCACGTGTCTTATATCTCCGTAAGTAAGGGTCTGACGGTCTTGGACACCTTTAGCAAAAAGTTGCGTCTTATCGAATGGAACATTTCACTAGAACACCACGAAACGATCCGACCACTCCTTCGACCGGTTTTTGGGTTTTGCAGTTTTCCATGGGGTATTTTGTATGGGGAAAACCGACCCATGCCCGTATCTCCGTACCTAAGCGTCTGACGGTCTTGGACCCCTTAAGGTAAAAGTTGCATTCCGTCGAGCTGAACATTTCACTAGAACATCGCGAAACGATCCGACGACTCCTTCTGGGAGTTTTTGGGGTCGGAAGGTTTTCTGGGACTTAGTCTCTGGAGCAACATTTCTGAAGCTCGGCACGGGCAACCACGCACGTGTCTTATATCTCCGTAAGTAAGGGTCTGACGGTCTTGGACACCTTTAGCAAAAAGTTGCGCCCTATCGAATGGAACATTTCACTAGAACACCACGAAACGATCCGACCACTCCTTCGACCTGTTTTGGGGTTTTGCAGTTTTCCATGGGGTATTTTGTATGGGGAAAACCGACCCATGCCCGTATCTCCGTACCTAAGCGTCTGACGGTCTTGGACCCCAATAGGTAAAAGTTGCATTCCGTCGAGCTGAACATTTCACTAGAACATCGCGAAACGATCCGACGACTCCTTCTGGGAGTTTTTGGGGTCCGAAGGTTTTCTGGGACTTAGTCTCTGGAGCAACATTTCTGAAGCTCGGCACGAGCAACCACGCACGTGTCTTATATCTCCGTAAGTAAGGGTCTGACGGTCTTGGACACCTTTAGCAAAAAGTTGCGTCTTATCGAATGGAACATTTCACTTGAACATCACGAAACGATCCGACCACTCCTTCGACCTGTTTTGGGGTTTTGCAGTTTTCCATGGGGTATTTTGTATGGGGAAAACCGACCCATGCCCGTATCTCCGTACCTAAGCGTCTGACGGTCTTGGACCCCTTTAGGTAAAAGTTGCATTCCGTCGAGCTGAACATTTCACTAGAACATCGCAAAACGATCCGACGACTCCTTCTGGGAGTTTTTGGGGTCGGAAGGTTTTCTGGGACTTAGTCTCTGGAGCAACATTTCTGAAGCTCGGCACGGGCAACCACGCACGTGTCTTATATCTCCGTAAGTAAGTGTCTGACGGTCTTGGACACCTTTAGCAAAAAGTTGCGTATAACCATGCTCGTCAATACTCTCGAACACTGTAACTCGATCCGACCACTCCTTGGTACACTTTTGTGGGTTGCCAGTTTCGGTTGGGACTTAGTCTCTGGAGACCAAATTCTGAAGCTTGGCGTGGGTATCGGTTTTTCGTGCACGTCAGAGGGCCTCGACTGCCCCGAGAACCCGACCTTCAGGATTTTGCTCTACGGAAGGGGGTGCACAAAAGTGTTCGTAATCAACCTCGGATTGTACTTTTCATCATCTAGGGGCACCGTAGGGACCGAAAAAAGTGGTTTCGCATGATAGTCCACCTCGACCCATGTCGACCCTTGCGCGACCCCGACCTTCAGGATTTTGCTCTACGGAAGGGGGTCTACTTGTGCGCAACCCCGACCTTCAGGATTTTGCTCTACGGAAGGGGGTGCACAAAAGTGTTCGTAATCAACCTCGGATTGTACTTTTCATCATCTAGGGGCACCGTAGGGACCGAAAAAAGTGGTTTCGCATGATAGTCCACCTCGACCCATGTCGACCCTTGCGCGACCCCGACCTTCAGGATTTTGCTCTACGGAAGGGGGTCTACTTGTGCGCAACCCCGACCTTCAGGATTTTGCTCTACGGAAGGGGGTGCACAAAAGTGTTCGTAATCAACCTCGGATTGTACTTTTCATCATCTAGGGGCACCGTAGGGACCGAAAAAAGTGGTTTCGCATGATAGTCCACCTCGACCCATGTCGACCCTTGCGCGACCCCGACCTTCAGGATTTTGCTCTACGGAAGGGGGTCTACTTGTGCGCAACCCCGACCTTCAGGATTTTGCTCTACGGAAGGGGGTGCACACTTGTGCGACCCCGACCTTCAGGATTTTGCTCTACGGAAGGGGGTACACAAAAGTGTTCGTAATCAACCTCGGATTGTACTTTTCATCATCTAGGGGCACCGTAGGGACCGAAAAAAGTGGTTTCGCATGATAGTCCACCTCGACCCATGTCGACCCTTGCGCGACCCCGACCTTCAGGATTTTGCTCTACGGAAGGGGGTGCACAAAAGTGTTCGTAATCAACCTCGGATTGTACTTTTCATCATCTAGGGGCATCGTAGGGACCGAAAAAAGTGGTTTCGCATGATAGTCCACCTCGACCCATGTCGACCCTTGCGCGACCCCGACCTTCAGGATTTTGCTCTACGGAAGGGGGTGCACAAAAGTGTTCGTAATCAACCTCGGATTGTACTTTTCATCATCTAGGGGCACCGTAGGGACCGAAAAAAGTGGTTTCGCATGATAGTCCACCTCGACCCATGTCGACCCTTGCGCGACCCCGACCTTCAGGATTTTGCTCTACGGAAGGGGGTGCACAAAAGTGTTCGTAATCAACCTCGGATTGTACTTTTCATCATCTAGGGGCATCGTAGGGACCGAAAAAAGTGGTTTCGCATGATAGTCCACCTCGACCCATGTCGACCCTTGCGCGACCCCGACCTTCAGGATTTTGCTCTACGGAAGGGGGTGCACAAAAGTGTTCGTAATCAACCTCGGATTGTACTTTTCATCATCTAGGGGCACCGTAGGGACCGAAAAAAGTGGTTTCGCATGATAGTCCACCTCGACCCATGTCGACCCTTGCGCGACCCCGACCTTCAGGATTTTGCTCTACGGAAGGGGGTGCACAAAAGTGTTCGTAATCAACCTCGGATTGTACTTTTCATCATCTAGGGGCACCGTAGGGACCGAAAAAAGTGGTTTCGCATGATAGTCCACCTCGACCCATGTCGACCCTTGCGCGACCCCGACCTTCAGGATTTTGCTCTACGGAAGGGGGTGCACAAAAGTGTTCGTAATCAACCTCGGATTGTACTTTTCATCATCTAGGGGCACCGTAGGGACCGAAAAAAGTGGTTTCGCATGATAGTCCACCTCGACCCATGTCGACCCTTGCGCGACCCCGACCTTCAGGATTTTGCTCTACGGAAGGGGGTGCACAAAAGTGTTCGTAATCAACCTCGGATTGTACTTTTCATCATCTAGGGGCATCGTAGGGACCGAAAAAAGTGGTTTCGCATGATAGTCCACCTCGACCCATGTCGACCCTTGCGCGACCCCGACCTTCAGGATTTTGCTCTACGGAAGGGGGTGCACACTTGTGCGACCCCGACCTTCAGGATTTTGCTCTACGGAAGGGGGTGCACAAAAGTGTTTGTAATCAACCTCGGATTGTACTTTTCATCATCTAGGGGCACCGTAGGGACCGAAAAAAGTGGTTTCGCATGATAGTCCACCTCGACCCATGTCGACCCTTGCGCGACCCCGACCTTCAGGATTTTGCTCTACGGAAGGGGGTGCACACTTGCGCGACCCCGACCTTCAGGATTTTGCTCTACGGAAGGGGGTGCACAAAAGTGTTCGTAATCAACCTCGGATTGTACTTTTCATCATCTAGGGGCACCGTAGGGACCGAAAAAAGTGGTTTCGCATGATAGTCCACCTCGACCCATGTCGACCCTTGCGCGACCCCGACCTTCAGGATTTTGCTCTACGGAAGGGGGTGCACACTTGCGCGACCCCGACCTTCAGGATTTTGCTCTACGGAAGGGGGTGCACAAAAGTGTTCGTAATCAACCTCGGATTGTACTTTTCATCATCTAGGGGCACCGTAGGGACCGAAAAAAGTGGTTTCGCATGATAGTCCACCTCGACCCATGTCGACCCTTGCGCGACCCCGACCTTCAGGATTTTGCTCTACGGAAGGGGGTGCACAAAAGTGTTCGTAATCAACCTCGGATTGTACTTTTCATCATCTAGGGGCACCGTAGGGACCGAAAAAAGTGGTTTCGCATGACAGTCCACCTCGACCCATGTCGACCCTTGCGCGACCCCGACCTTCAGGATTTTGCTCTACGGAAGGGGGTGCACAAAAGTGTTCGTAATCAACCTCGGATTGTACTTTTCATCATCTAGGGGCACCGTAGGGACCGAAAAAAGTGGTTTCGCATGATAGTCCACCTCGACCCATGTCGACCCTTGCGCGACCCCGACCTTCAGGATTTTGCTCTACGGAAGGGGGTCTACTTGTGCGCAACCCCGACCTTCAGGATTTTGCTCTACGGAAGGGGGTGCACAAAAGTGTTCGTAATCAACCTCGGATTGTACTTTTCATCATCTAGGGGCATCGTAGGGACCGAAAAAAGTGGTTTCGCATGATAGTCCACCTCGACCCATGTCGACCCTTGCGCGACCCCGACCTTCAGGATTTTGCTCTACGGAAGGGGGTCTACTTGTGCGCAACCCCGACCTTCAGGATTTTGCTCTACGGAAGGGGGTGCACAAAAGTGTTCGTAATCAACCTCGGATTGCACTTTTCATCATCTAGGGGCACCGTAGGGACCGAAAAAAGTGGTTTCGCATGATAGTCCACCTCGACCCATGTCGACCCTTGCGCGACCCCGACCTTCAGGATTTTGCTCTACGGAAGGGGGTCGACTTGTGCGCAACCCCGACCTTCAGGATTTTGCTCTACGGAAGGGGGTGCACAAAAGTGTTCGTAATCAACCTCGGATTGTACTTTTCATCATCTAGGGGCACCGTAGGGGCCGAAAAAAGTGGTTTCGCATGATAGTCCACCTCGACCCATGTCGACCCTTGCGCGACCCCGACCTTCAGGATTTTGCTCTACGGAAGGGGGTCTACTTGTGCGCAACCCCGACCTTCAGGATTTTGCTCTACGGAAGGGGGTGCACAAAAGTGTTCGTAATCAACCTCGGATTGTACTTTTCATCATCTAGGGACACCGTAGGGACCGAAAAAAGTGGTTTCGCATGATAGTCCACCTCGACCCATGTCGACCCTTGCGCGACCCCGACCTTCAGGATTTTGCTCTACGGAAGGGGTCCTCTCTGTACAAGGTTTAGGGGTACATTTTCACCCAAAAACCACTATCGCTCAACCGAAACAACTCCTCGACATGTGTCTTCTCTGTGAATTTGGCCCCGATCTGACGAGTAGTTTTCGAGATATGCCCCTCTGAAGGTACATATTGGGACTTAGCCGATTTTCACCCATTGCGGTGTCTATGGGGTGTTGGGAATCGCTCTACCGACCAGCCGGTTGCAGATATCGATTCCCGGTCTTCGGCGCGTTTGCTCAACTCCGTAATGCCTACTTTTCGTCCATACACACAACACCTCGCAGAGTTCTCCTTCTGCCAGATATAGCGCGTGCCCCTTTGTTCGTGCACCGTTTTGGCCCGTTTTTCGCACATTGCCTCGAAACCATGCGTTCGACGGTTTTGCGTCCCAAGCACCGATGTTAGAACACCACCGTGGCTAACTTTCGTCCATATACGCCAACTCCGTGCAATGTCTCCATCACCCTGTTTTTGGGTGAAAACCCATTTCTGGGACTTAGCCGATTTTCACCCATTGCGGTGTCTATGGGGTGTTGGGAATCGCTCTACCGACCAGCCGGTTGGGGATATCGATTCCCGGTCTTCGGCGCGTTTGCTCAACTCCGTAATGCCTACTTTTCGTCCATACACACAACACCTCGCAGAGTTCTCCTTCTGCCAGATATAGCGCGTGCCCCTTTGCTCGTGCACCGTTTTGGCCCGTTTTTCGCACATTGCCGCGAAACCATGCGTGCGACGGTTTTGCGTCCCAAGTACCGATGTTAGAACACCATCGTGGCTAACTTTCGTCCATATACGCCAACTCCGTGCAATGTCTCCCTCACCCTGTTTTTGGGTGAAAACCCATTTCTGGGACTTAGCCGATTTTCACCCATTGCGATGTCTATGGGGTGTTGGGAATCGCTCTACCGACCAGCCGGTTGGAGATATCGATTCCCGGTCTTCGGCGCGTTTGCTCAACTCCGTAATGCCTACTTTTCGTCCATACACACAACACCTCGCAGAGTTCTCCTTCTGCCAGATATAGCGCGTGCCCCTTTGTTCGTGCACCATTTTGCCCGTTTTTCGCACATTGCCTCGAAACCATGCGTTCGACGGTTTTGCGTCCCAAGCACCGATGTTAGAACACCACCGTGGCTAACTTTCGTCCATATACGCCAAACTTCTCAGACACCTCCATCCGAGAGTATTTCGTGTTTTCCCATATATTGCATACTTCCAGGGGTTTGCTTCCATACAACATTCAATGTTCTGTAAAACACCCGCGCATCGTCCGATTGGACTGAAACTGCTCCGGCGCGCTCTCTGCCGTGCCACAACTCTGCGCAAACCATCAAAACCTCGATGCCTGCGTGCGCACCTAGCCATCTGAACTCCGTACACTCTGGCTTAACAGGCCTCTTAGCCCGTTACAACATGGCTAACCCACTGGTAACCGGTAACCGTCACTCGTCCAATGTGGTCCATCACCCGTGCAAGCTGTTTCGCGTGCTTGCGCTTGCTCCGTGAGCAATCCCGCGTGCATTCGGTTGTCTTCCAACAGCGTGTTCGTCTCGCAACAATCTCTTCCGTGTGTACGCCTGGTGCTATGCAACAAGTTGAAATTTTTCGGGAAGTCAAGTTTTGGGACTTGTACTTATTTTCAACATTAAATGCAGCTTTTCGCACACCATAGCAACTCGGGCTTCGACTTTCGGGACTTTGTGCTTTTCGCGGATCAAGCCCAATGGACTTGACCCGCTAAAGCTCACCTCCTCTCTATCGCTCCATTCGGGTAGCTATGGTGCACCCCAGCCAGTAGCGCACATGCACCCCATGTCTGGGGCACAAGCACACCACCCACCCACTAGGACACACCACAGCAGCACACCCTTCTGCACATAGCACCACGTGTGTGCAGCGTCGCCTTACCCAAGCGACTTGCGCCACCTTGCAGGAGCAAGCTCCCACAGGTGGCGCGCAGCCGGTGTGTGACTCCCGCACACTCCCGACTAGGTGGTACCATCATCACCATGGCACGCACCCAGGCACCTGCACCTGCTGCAGGTACCTTACGCACACGCGTGATGACCCCCGTGTGTGGAGGGCCGGTGGATTCCCGGTGGGTGCAAGTCACTCTACTCCGAGCCCTGGGACACCTTCCCAGGGTGTTTTCCATGTACCACTAACCCTTGGTTGGACACCTCTTGGCTACTTGACCCCATTCCCGGTGGGTGCAAGTCACCGTGCGGAACCTTTCGGCCGCTCTCCCTAGGACTGTGTTGCAGGCAAGCACAGTGGTTCCGCGACCTAGAGACAGCGGCACCCCTTGTTACTACTACTCCGAGCCCTGGGACACCTTCCCAGGGTGTTTTCCATCTACCACTAGCCTCTGGTTGACCATCGGTGGAGGTAGTTGATTTCACCCAAAACCACCCTAGGTCACCGTTCCGACCACCCAGCTACCGTTAAAACGCCTCCGGACACCAGGACACACCTTCCCGGTACCAGAACCAGTCGTAGTTGCCGTCACCCAAATTTCATACAACCGTCACCCACGGGCCGAAACACCTTGCCACTACATGAGTCTAGTATTAGGTCCTAGGGTCTCTTTTCGACAACTCCCGACCTCCCTGATATCGAATCGTCAGTTTACATGAGGAGGCTAAACTTTCTATGACGACTCAGTACAACCATACCTCCCTATAATAGTGAAATGTCAAATTCTAGGGCTTTTTGGCCATGGAAAATTCTGAAGCTCGGCACGAGCAAACATGACCCATGCTTGTATCTCCGAAACTATGAGTCTGACAGTTTTGCACCCTTCTGCGGAAAGTTGTGTCTCGGTAAGCCTAAAAAGTCAGTAGAACACCACGAAACGATCCGACCACTCCTTCGACCTGTTTTGGGGTTTTGCAGTTTTCCATGGGGTATTTTGTATGGGGAAAACTGACCCATGCCCGTATCTCCGTACCTAAGCGTCTGACGGTCTTGGACCCCT
Source organism: Anopheles nili (assembly GCF_943737925.1). Taxonomy (NCBI): domain Eukaryota; kingdom Metazoa; phylum Arthropoda; class Insecta; order Diptera; family Culicidae; genus Anopheles; species Anopheles nili. The sequence continues at coordinate 265,345 of NW_026525500.1, read as the reverse complement.
TTAGGTAAAAGTTGCATTCCGTCGAGCTGAACATTTCACTAGAACATCGCGAAACGATCCGACGCCTCCTTCTGGGAGTTTTTGGGGTCGGAAGGTTTTCTGGGACTTAGTCTCTGGAGCAACATTTCTGAAGCTCGGCACGAGCAACCACGCACGTGTCTTATATCTCCGTAAGTAAGTGTCTGACGGTCTTGGACACCTTTAGCAAAAAGTTGCGCCCTATCGAATGGAACATTTCACTAGAACACCACGAAACGATCCGACCACTCCTTCGACCTGTTTTGGGGTTTTGCAGTTTTCCATGGGGTATTTTGTATGGGGAAAACCGACCCATGCCCGTATCTCCGTACCTAAGCGTCTGACGGTCTTGGACCCCTTTAGGTAAAAGTTGCATTCCGTCGAGCTGAACATTTCGCTAGAACATCGCGAAACGATCCGACGACTCCTTCTGGGAGTTTTTGGGGTCGGAAGGTTTTCTGGGACTTAGTCTCTGGAGCAACATTTCTGAAGCTCGGCACGAGCAACCACGCACGTGTCTTATATCTTCGTAAGTAAGGGTCTGACGGTCTTGGACACCTTTAGCAAAAAGTTGCGCCCTATCGAATGGAACATTTCACCAGAACACCACGAAACGATCCGACCACTCCTTCGACCTGTTTTGGGGTTTTGCAGTTTTCCATGGGGTATTTTGTATGGGGAAAACCGACCCATGCCCGTATCTCCGTACCTAAGCGTCTGACGGTCTTGGACCCCTTTAGGTAAAAGTTGCATTCCGTCGAGCTGAACATTTCGCTAGAACATCGCGAAACGATCCGACGACTCCTTCTGGGAGTTTTTGGGGTCGGAAGGTTTTCTGGGACTTAGTCTCTGGAGCAACATTTCTGAAGCTCGGCACGAGCAACCACGCACGTGTCTTATATCTTCGTAAGTAAGGGTCTGACGGTCTTGGACACCTTTAGCAAAAAGTTGCGCCCTATCGAATGGAACATTTCACCAGAACACCACGAAACGATCCGACCACTCCTTCGACCTGTTTTGGGGTTTTGCAGTTTTCCATGGGGTATTTTGTATGGGGAAAACCGACCCATGCCCGTATCTCCGTACCTAAGCGTCTGACGGTCTTGGACCCCTTTAGGTAAAAGTTGCATTTCGTCGAGCTGAACATTTCACTAGAACATCGCGAAACGATCCGACGACTCCTTCTGGGAGTTTTTGGGGTCCGAAGGTTTTCTGGGACTTAGTCTCTGGAGCAACATTTCTGAAGCTCGGCACGAGCAACCACGCACGTGTCTTATATCTTCGTAAGTAAGGGTCTGACGGTCTTGGACACCTTTAGCAAAAAGTTGCGCCCTATCGAATGGAACATTTCACCAGAACACCACGAAACGATCCGACCACTCCTTCGACCTGTTTTGGGGTTTTGCAGTTTTCCATGGGGTATTTTGTATGGGGAAAACCGACCCATGCCCGTATCTCCGTACCTAAGCGTCTGACGGTCTTGGACCCCTTTAGGTAAAAGTTGCATTCCGTCGAGCTGAACATTTCACTAGAACATCGCGAAACGATCCGAGGCCTCCTTCTGGGAGTTTTTGGGGTCGGAAGGTTTTCTGGGACTTAGTCTCTGGAGCAACATTTCTGAAGCTCGGCACGGGCAACCACGCACGTGTCTTATATCTCCGTAAGTATGGGTCTGACGGTCTTGGACACCTTTAGCAAAAAGTTGCGCCCTATCGAATGGAACATTTCACCAGAACACCACGAAACGATCCGACCACTCCTTCGACCTGTTTTGGGGTTTTGCAGTTTTCCATGGGGTATTTTGTATGGGGAAAACCGACCCATGCCCGTATCTCCGTACCTAAGCGTCTGACGGTCTTGGACCCCTTTAGGTAAAAGTTGCATTCCGTCGAGCTGAACATTTCACTAGAACATCGCGAAACGATCCGACGACTCCTTCTGGGAGTTTTTGGGGTCGGAAGGTTTTCTGGGACTTAGTCTCTGGAGCAACAATTCTGAAGCTCGGCACGAGCAACCACGCACGTGTCTTATATCTCCGTAAGTAAGTGTCTGACGGTCTTGGACACCTTTAGCAAAAAGTTGCGTATAACCATCCTCGTCAATACTCTCGAACACTGTAACTCGATCCGACCACTCCTTGGTACACTTTTGTGGGTTGCCAGTTTCGGTTGGGACTTAGTCTCTGGAGACCAAATTCTGAAGCTCGGCGTGGGTACCGACTTTTTGTGCACGTCCGAGGGCCTCGACCGCCCCGAGAACCCGGACCTTCAGGATTTTGGCCATTTTTGGGGGTGCACAAAAGTGTTCGTAATCAACCTCGGATTGTACTTTTCATCATCTAGGGGCACCGTAGGGACCGAAAAAAGTGGTTTCGCATGATAGTCCACCTCGACCCATGTCGACCCTTGCGCGACCCCGACCTTCAGGATTTTGCTCTACGGAAGGGGGTGCACAAAAGTGTTCGTAATCAACCTCGGATTGTACTTTTCATCATCTAGGGGCACCGTAGGGACCGAAAAAAGTGGTTTCGCATGATAGTCCACCTCGACCCATGTCGACCCTTGCGCGACCCCGACCTTCAGGATTTTGCTCTACGGAAGGGGGTGCACAAAAGTGTTCGTAATCAACCTCGGATTGTACTTTTCATCATCTAGGGGCACCGTAGGGACCGAAAAAAGTGGTTTCGCATGATAGTCCACCTCGACCCATGTCGACCCTTGCGCGACCCCGACCTTCAGGATTTTGCTCTACGGAAGGGGGTGCACAAAAGTGTTCGTAATCAACCTCGGATTGTACTTTTCATCATCTAGGGGCACCGTAGGGACCGAAAAAAGTGGTTTCGCATGATAGTCCACCTCGACCCATGTCGACCCTTGCGCGACCCCGACCTTCAGGATTTTGCTCTACGGAAGGGGTCTACCCTTGCGCGACCCCGACCTTCAGGATTTTGCTCTACGGAAGGGGGTGCACAAAAGTGTTCGTAATCAACCTCGGATTGTACTTTTCATCATCTAGGGGCACCGTAGGGACCGAAAAAAGTGGTTTCGCATGATAGTCCACCTCGACCCATGTCGACCCTTGCGCGACCCCGACCTTCAGGATTTTGCTCTACGGAAGGGGGTCGACTTGTGCGCAACCCCGACCTTCAGGATTTTGCTCTACGGAAGGGGGTGCACAAAAGTGTTCGTAATCAACCTCGGATTGTACTTTTCATCATCTAGGGGCACCGTAGGGACCGAAAAAAGTGGTTTCGCATGATAGTCCACCTCGACCCATGTCGACCCTTGCGCGACCCCGACCTTCAGGATTTTGCTCTACGGAAGGGGGTCGACTTGTGCGCAACCCCGACCTTCAGGATTTTGCTCTACGGAAGGGGGTGCACAAAAGTGTTCGTAATCAACCTCGGATTGTACTTTTCATCATCTAGGGGCACCGTAGGGACCGAAAAAAGTGGTTTCGCATGATAGTCCACCTCGACCCATGTCGACCCTTGCGCGACCCCGACCTTCAGGATTTTGCTCTACGGAAGGGGGTCGACTTGTGCGCAACCCCGACCTTCAGGATTTTGCTCTACGGAAGGGGGTGCACAAAAGTGTTCGTAATCAACCTCGGATTGTACTTTTCATCATCTAGGGGCACCGTAGGGACCGAAAAAAGTGGTTTCGCATGATAGTCCACCTCGACCCATGTCGACCCTTGCGCGACCCCGACCTTCAGGATTTTGCTCTACGGAAGGGGTCTACCCTTGTGCGACCCCGACCTTCAGGATTTTGCTCTACGGAAGGGGGTCGACTTGTGCGCAACCCCGACCTTCAGGATTTTGCTCTACGGAAGGGGGTGCACAAAAGTGTTCGTAATCAACCTCGGATTGTACTTTTCATCATCTAGGGGCACCGTAGGGACCGAAAAAAGTGGTTTCGCATGATAGTCCACCTCGACCCATGTCGACCCTTGCGCGACCCCGACCTTCAGGATTTTGCTCTACGGAAGGGGTCTACCCTTGTGCGACCCCGACCTTCAGGATTTTGCTCTACGGAAGGGGGTGCACAAAAGTGTTCGTAATCAACCTCGGATTGTACTTTTCATCATCTAGGGGCACCGTAGGGACCGAAAAAAGTGGTTTCGCATGATAGTCCACCTCGACCCATGTCGACCCTTGCGCGACCCCGACCTTCAGGATTTTGCTCTACGGAAGGGGTCTACCCTTGTGCGACCCCGACCTTCAGGATTTTGCTCTACGGAAGGGGGTGCACAAAAGTGTTCGTAATCAACCTCGGATTGTACTTTTCATCATCTAGGGGCACCGTAGGGACCGAAAAAAGTGGTTTCGCATGATAGTCCACCTCGACCCATGTCGACCCTTGCGCGACCCCGACCTTCAGGATTTTGCTCTACGGAAGGGGGTGCACAAAAGTGTTCGTAATCAACCTCGGATTGTACTTTTCATCATCTAGGGGCACCGTAGGGGCCGAAAAAAGTGGTTTCGCATGATAGTCCACCTCGACCCATGTCGACCCTTGCGCGACCCCGACCTTCAGGATTTTGCTCTACGGAAGGGGGTCTACTTGTGCGCAACCCCGACCTTCAGGATTTTGCTCTACGGAAGGGGTCCTCTCTGTACAAGGTTTAGGGGTACATTTTCACCCAAAAACCACTATCGCTCATCCGAAACAACTCCTCGAAATGTGTCTTCTCTGTGAATTTGGCCCCGATCTGACGAGTAGTTTTCGGGATATGCCCCTCTGAAGGTACATATTGGGACTTAGCCGATTTTCACCCATTGCGGTTTCTATGGGGTGTTGAGAATCGCTCTACCGACCAGCCGGTTGGAGATATCGATTCCCGGTCTTCGGCGCGTTTGCTCAACTCCGTAATGCCTACTTTTCGTCCATACACACAACACCTCGCAGAGTTCTACTTCTGCCAGATATAGCGCGTGCCCCTTTGTTCGTGCACCATTTTGGCCCGTTTTTCGCACATTGCCTCGAAACCATGCGTCCGACGGTTTTGCGTCCCAGGTACCGATGTTAGAACACCACCGTGGCTAACTTTCGTCCATATACGCCAACTCCGTGCAATGTCTCCATCACCCTGTTTTTGGGTGAAAACCCATTTCTGGGACTTAGCCGATTTTCACCCATTGCGGTTTCTATGGGGTGTTGAGAATCGCTCTACCGACCAGCCGGTTGGAGATATCGATTCCCGGTCTTCGGCGCGTTTGCTCAACTCCGTAATGCCTACTTTTCGTCCATACACACAACACCTCGCAGAGTTCTACTTCTGCCAGATATAGCGCGTGCCCCTTTGTTCGTGCACCATTTTGGCCC
>NW_026525500.1:240000-250000 GCF_943737925.1 Anopheles nili | reverse complement strand
TTGCATTCCGTCGAGCTGAACATTTCACTAGAACATCGCGAAACGATCCGACGACTCCTTCTGGGAGTTTTTGGGGTCGGAAGGTTTTCTGGGACTTAGTCTCTGGAGCAACATTTCTGAAGCTCGGCACGGGCAACCACGCACGTGTCTTATATCTCCGTAAGTAAGGGTCTGACGGTCTTGGACACCCTTAGCAAAAAGTTGCGCCCTATCGAATGGAACATTTCACTAGAACACCACGAAACGATCCGACCACTCCTTCGACCTGTTTTGGGGTTTTGCAGTTTTCCATGGGGTATTTTGTATGGGGAAAACCGACCCATGCCCGTATCTCCGTACCTAAGCGTCTGACGGTCTTGGACCCCTTTAGGTAAAAGTTGCATTTCGTCGAGCTGAACATTTCACTAGAACATCGCGAAACGATCCGACGACTCCTTCTGGGAGTTTTTGGGGTCCGAAGGTTTTCTGGGACTTAGTCTCTGGAGCAACATTTCTGAAGCTCGGCACGAGCAACCACGCACGTGTCTTATATCTCCGTAAGTAAGGGTCTGACGGTCTTGGACACCTTTAGCAAAAAGTTGCGCCCTATCGAATGGAACATTTCACTAGAACACCACGAAACGATCCGACCACTCCTTCGACCTGTTTTGGGGTTTTGCAGTTTTCCATGGGGTATTTTGTATGGGGAAAACCGACCCATGCCCGTATCTCCGTACCTAAGCGTCTGACGGTCTTGGACCCCTTGAGGTAAAAGTTGCATTTCGTCGAGCTGAACATTTCACTAGAACATCGCGAAACGATCCGACGACTCCTTCTGGGAGTTTTTGGGGTCCGAAGGTTTTCTGGGACTTAGTCTCTGGAGCAACATTTCTGAAGCTCGGCACGAGCAACCACGCACGTGTCTTATATCTCCGTAAGTAAGGGTCTGACGGTCTTGGACACCTTTAGCAAAAAGTTGCGCCCTATCGAATGGAACATTTCACTAGAACACCACGAAACGATCCGACCACTCCTTCGACCTGTTTTGGGGTTTTGCAGTTTTCCATGGGGTATTTTGTATGGGGAAAACCGACCCATGCCCGTATCTCCGTACCTAAGCGTCTGACGGTCTTGGACCCCTTGAGGTAAAAGTTGCATTTCGTCGAGCTGAACATTTCACTAGAACATCGCGAAACGATCCGACGACTCCTTCTGGGAGTTTTTGGGGTCCGAAGGTTTTCTGGGACTTAGTCTCTGGAGCAACATTTCTGAAGCTCGGCACGAGCAACCACGCACGTGTCTTATATCTCCGTAAGTAAGTGTCTGACGGTCTTGGACACCTTTAGCAAAAAGTTGCGCCCTATCGAATGGAACATTTCACTAGAACACCACGAAACGATCCGACCACTCCTTCGACCTGTTTTGGGGTTTTGCAGTTTTCCATGGGGTATTTTGTATGGGGAAAACCGACCCATGCCCGTATCTCCGTACCTAAGCGTCTGACGGTCTTGGACCCCTTGAGGTAAAAGTTGCATTTCGTCGAGCTGAACATTTCACTAGAACATCGCGAAACGATCCGACGACTCCTTCTGGGAGTTTTTGGGGTCCGAAGGTTTTCTGGGACTTAGTCTCTGGAGCAACATTTCTGAAGCTCGGCACGAGCAACCACGCACGTGTCTTATATCTCCGTAAGTAAGGGTCTGACGGTCTTGGACACCTTTAGCAAAAAGTTGCGCCCTATCGAATGGAACATTTCACTAGAACACCACGAAACGATCCGACCACTCCTTCGACCTGTTTTGGGGTTTTGCAGTTTTCCATGGGGTATTTTGTATGGGGAAAACCGACCCATGCCCGTATCTCCGTACCTAAGCGTCTGACGGTCTTGGACCCCTTTAGGTAAAAGTTGCATTCCGTCGAGCTGAACATTTCACTAGAACATCGCGAAACGATCCGACGCCTCCTTCTGGGAGTTTTTGGGGTCGGAAGGTTTTCTGGGACTTAGTCTCTGGAGCAACATTTCTGAAGCTCGGCACGAGCAACCACGCACGTGTCTTATATCTCCGTAAGTAAGGGTCTGACGGTCTTGGACACCTTTAGCAAAAAGTTGCGCCCTATCGAATGGAACATTTCACTAGAACACCACGAAACGATCCGACCACTCCTTCGACCTGTTTTGGGGTTTTGCAGTTTTCCATGGGGTATTTTGTATGGGGAAAACCGACCCATGCCCGTATCTCCGTACCTAAGCGTCTGACGGTCTTGGACCCCTTTAGGTAAAAGTTGCATTCCGTCGAGCTGAACATTTCACTAGAACATCGCGAAACGATCCGACGCCTCCTTCTGGGAGTTTTTGGGGTCGGAAGGTTTTCTGGGACTTAGTCTCTGGAGCAACATTTCTGAAGCTCGGCACGAGCAACCACGCACGTGTCTTATATCTCCGTAAGTAAGGGTCTGACGGTCTTGGACACCTTTAGCAAAAAGTTGCGCCCTATCGAATGGAACATTTCACTAGAACACCACGAAACGATCCGACCACTCCTTCGACCTGTTTTGGGGTTTTGCAGTTTTCCATGGGGTATTTTGTATGGGGAAAACCGACCCATGCCCGTATCTCCGTACCTAAGCGTCTGACGGTCTTGGACCCCTTTAGGTAAAAGTTGCATTCCGTCGAGCTGAACATTTCACTAGAACATCGCGAAACGATCCGACGCCTCCTTCTGGGAGTTTTTGGGGTCCGAAGGTTTTCTGGGACTTAGTCTCTGGAGCAACATTTCTGAAGCTCGGCACGAGCAACCACGCACGTGTCTTATATCTCCGTAAGTAAGGGTCTGACGGTCTTGGACACCTTTAGCAAAAAGTTGCGCCCTATCGAATGGAACATTTCACTAGAACACCACGAAACGATCCGACCACTCCTTCGACCTGTTTTGGGGTTTTGCTGTTTTCCATGGGGTATTTTGTATGGGGAAAACCGACCCATGCCCGTATCTCCGTATCTAAGCGTCTGACGGTCTTGGACCCCTTTAGGTAAAAGTTGCATTCCGTCGAGCTGAACATTTCACTAGAACATCGCGAAACGATCCGACGACTCCTTCTGGGAGTTTTTGGGGTCGGAAGGTTTTCTGGGACTTAGTCTCTGGAGCAACATTTCTGAAGCTCGGCACGGGCAACCACGCACGTGTCCTATATCTCCGTAAGTAAGTGTCTGACGGTCTTGGACACCTTTAGCAAAAAGTTGCGTATAACCATCCTCGTCAATACTCTCGAACACTGTAACTCGATCCGACCACTCCTTGGTATACTTTTGTGGGTTGCCAGTTTCGGTTGGGACTTAGTCTCTGGAGACCAAATTCTGAAGCTCGGCGTGGGTACCGGTTTTTCGTGCACGTCCGAGGGCCTCGACCGCCCCGAGAACCCGACCTTCAGGATTTTGGCCATTTTTGGGGGTGCACAAAAGTGTTCGTAATCAACCTCGGATTGTACTTTTCATCATCTAGGGGCACCGTAGGGACCGAAAAAAGTGGTTTCGCATGATAGTCCACCTCGACCCATGTCGACCCTTGCGCGACCCCGACCTTCAGGATTTTGCTCTACGGAAGGGGGTCTACTTGTGCGCAACCCCGACCTTCAGGATTTTGCTCTACGGAAGGGGGTGCACAAAAGTGTTCGTAATCAACCTCGGATTGTACTTTTCATCATCTAGGGGCACCGTAGGGACCGAAAAAAGTGGTTTCGCATGATAGTCCACCTCGACCCATGTCGACCCTTGCGCGACCCCGACCTTCAGGATTTTGCTCTACGGAAGGGGGTCTACTTGTGCGCAACCCCGACCTTCAGGATTTTGCTCTACGGAAGGGGGTCTACTTGTGCGCAACCCCGACCTTCAGGATTTTGCTCTACGGAAGGGGGTGCACAAAAGTGTTCGTAATCAACCTCGGATTGTACTTTTCATCATCTAGGGGCACCGTAGGGACCGAAAAAAGTGGTTTCGCATGATAGTCCACCTCGACCCATGTCGACCCTTGCGCGACCCCGACCTTCAGGATTTTGCTCTACGGAAGGGGGTGCACAAAAGTGTTCGTAATCAACCTCGGATTGTACTTTTCATCATCTAGGGGCACCGTAGGGACCGAAAAAAGTGGTTTCGCATGATAGTCCACCTCGACCCATGTCGACCCTTGCGCGGCCCCGACCTTCAGGATTTTGCTCTACGGAAGGGGGTCTACTTGTGCGCAACCCCGACCTTCAGGATTTTGCTCTACGGCAGGGGGTCGACTTGTGCGCAACCCCGACCTTCAGGATTTTGCTCTACGGAAGGGGGTGCACAAAAGTGTTCGTAATCAACCTCGGATTGTACTTTTCATCATCTAGGGGCACCGTAGGGACCGAAAAAAGTGGTTTCGCATGATAGTCCACCTCGACCCATGTCGACCCTTGCGCGACCCCGACCTTCAGGATTTTGCTCTACGGAAGGGGGTGCACAAAAGTGTTCGTAATCAACCTCGGATTGTACTTTTCATCATCTAGGGGCACCGTAGGGACCGAAAAAAGTGGTTTCGCATGATAGTCCACCTCGACCCATGTCGACCCTTGCGCGACCCCGACCTTCAGGATTTTGCTCTACGGAAGGGGGTCTACTTGTGCGCAACCCCGACCTTCAGGATTTTGCTCTACGGAAGGGGGTGCACAAAAGTGTTCGTAATCAACCTCGGATTGTACTTTTCATCATCTAGGGGCACCGTAGGGACCGAAAAAAGTGGTTTCGCATGATAGTCCACCTCGACCCATGTCGACCCTTGCGCGACCCCGACCTTCAGGATTTTGCTCTACGGAAGGGGGTCTACTTGTGCGCAACCCCGACCTTCAGGATTTTGCTCTACGGAAGGGGGTCTACTTGTGCGCAACCCCGACCTTCAGGATTTTGCTCTACGGAAGGGGGTGCACAAAAGTGTTCGTAATCAACCTCGGATTGTACTTTTCATCATCTAGGGGCACCGTAGGGACCGAAAAAAGTGGTTTCGCATGATAGTCCACCTCGACCCATGTCGACCCTTGCGCGACCCCGACCTTCAGGATTTTGCTCTACGGAAGGGGGTGCACAAAAGTGTTCGTAATCAACCTCGGATTGTACTTTTCATCATCTAGGGGCACCGTAGGGACCGAAAAAAGTGGTTTCGCATGATAGTCCACCTCGACCCATGTCGACCCTTGCGCGGCCCCGACCTTCAGGATTTTGCTCTACGGAAGGGGGTCTACTTGTGCGCAACCCCGACCTTCAGGATTTTGCTCTACGGCAGGGGGTCGACTTGTGCGCAACCCCGACCTTCAGGATTTTGCTCTACGGAAGGGGGTGCACAAAAGTGTTCGTAATCAACCTCGGATTGTACTTTTCATCATCTAGGGGCACCGTAGGGACCGAAAAAAGTGGTTTCGCATGATAGTCCACCTCGACCCATGTCGACCCTTGCGCGACCCCGACCTTCAGGATTTTGCTCTACGGAAGGGGGTGCACAAAAGTGTTCGTAATCAACCTCGGATTGTACTTTTCATCATCTAGGGGCACCGTAGGGACCGAAAAAAGTGGTTTCGCATGATAGTCCACCTCGACCCATGTCGACCCTTGCGCGACCCCGACCTTCAGGATTTTGCTCTACGGAAGGGGGTGCACACTTGTGCGACCCCGACCTTCAGGATTTTGCTCTACGGAAGGGGGTGCACAAAAGTGTTCGTAATCAACCTCGGATTGTACTTTTCATCATCTAGGGGCACCGTAGGGACCGAAAAAAGTGGTTTCGCATGATAGTCCACCTCGACCCATGTCGACCCTTGCGCGACCCCGACCTTCAGGATTTTGCTCTACGGAAGGGGGTGCACAAAAGTGTTCGTAATCAACCTCGGATTGTACTTTTCATCATCTAGGGGCACCGTAGGGACCGAAAAAAGTGGTTTCGCATGATAGTCCACCTCGACCCATGTCGACCCTTGCGCGACCCCGACCTTCAGGATTTTGCTCTACGGAAGGGGGTGCACAAAAGTGTTCGTAATCAACCTCGGATTGTACTTTTCATCATCTAGGGGCACCGTAGGGACCGAAAAAAGTGGTTTCGCATGATAGTCCACCTCGACCCATGTCGACCCTTGCGCGACCCCGACCTTCAGGATTTTGCTCTACGGAAGGGGGTCTACTTGTGCGCAACCCCGACCTTCAGGATTTTGCTCTACGGAAGGGGGTGCACAAAAGTGTTCGTAATCAACCTCGGATTGTACTTTTCATCATCTAGGGGCACCGTAGGGACCGAAAAAAGTGGTTTCGCATGATAGTCCACCTCGACCCATGTCGACCCTTGCGCGACCCCGACCTTCAGGATTTTGCTCTACGGAAGGGGGTCGACTTGTGCGCAACCCCGACCTTCAGGATTTTGCTCTACGGAAGGGGGTGCACAAAAGTGTTCGTAATCAACCTCGGATTGTACTTTTCATCATCTAGGGGCACCGTAGGGACCGAAAAAAGTGGTTTCGCATGATAGTCCACCTCGACCCATGTCGACCCTTGCGCGACCCCGACCTTCAGGATTTTGCTCTACGGAAGGGGGTCTACTTGTGCGCGACCCCGACCTTCAGGATTTTGCTCTACGGAAGGGGGTGCACAAAAGTGTTCGTAATCAACCTCGGATTGTACTTTTCATCATCTAGGGGCACCGTAGGGACCGAAAAAAGTGGTTTCGCATGATAGTCCACCTCGACCCATGTCGACCCTTGCGCGACCCCGACCTTCAGGATTTTGCTCTACGGAAGGGGGTCGACTTGTGCGCAACCCCGACCTTCAGGATTTTGCTCTACGGAAGGGGGTGCACAAAAGTGTTCGTAATCAACCTCGGATTGTACTTTTCATCTTCTAGGGGCACCGTAGGGACCGAAAAAAGTGGTTTCGCATGATAGTCCACCTCGACCCATGTCGACCCTTGCGCGACCCCGACCTTCAGGATTTTGCTCTACGGAAGGGGGTGCACAAAAGTGTTCGTAATCAACCTCGGATTGTACTTTTCATCATCTAGGGGCACCGTAGGGACCGAAAAAAGTGGTTTCGCATGATAGTCCACCTCGACCCATGTCGACCCTTGCGCGACCCCGACCTTCAGGATTTTGCTCTACGGAAGGGGGTGCACAAAAGTGTTCGTAATCAACCTCGGATTGTACTTTTCATCATCTAGGGGCACCGTAGGGACCGAAAAAAGTGGTTTCGCATGATAGTCCACCTCGACCCATGTCGACCCTTGCGCGACCCCGACCTTCAGGATTTTGCTCTACGGAAGGGGGTGCACAAAAGTGTTCGTAATCAACCTCGGATTGTACTTTTCATCATCTAGGGGCACCGTAGGGACCGAAAAAAGTGGTTTCGCATGATAGTCCACCTCGACCCATGTCGACCCTTGCGCGACCCCGACCTTCAGGATTTTGCTCTACGGAAGGGGGTGCACAAAAGTGTTCGTAATCAACCTCGGATTGTACTTTTCATCATCTAGGGGCACCGTAGGGACCGAAAAAAGTGGTTTCGCATGATAGTCCACCTCGACCCATGTCGACCCTTGCGCGACCCCGACCTTCAGGATTTTGCTCTACGGAAGGGGGTCTACTTGTGCGCAACCCCAACCTTCAGGATTTTGCTCTACGGAAGGGGGTGCACAAAAGTGTTCGTAATCAACCTCGGATTGTACTTTTCATCATCTAGGGGCACCGTAGGGACCGAAAAAAGTGGTTTCGCATGATAGTCCACCTCGACCCATGTCGACCCTTGCGCGACCCCGACCTTCAGGATTTTGCTCTACGGAAGGGGGTGCACAAAAGTGTTCGTAATCAACCTCGGATTGTACTTTTCATCATCTAGGGGCACCGTAGGGACCGAAAAAAGTGGTTTCGCATGATAGTCCACCTCGACCCATGTCGACCCTTGCGCGACCCCGACCTTCAGGATTTTGCTCTACGGAAGGGGTCTACCCTTGCGCGACCCCGACCTTCAGGATTTTGCTCTACGGAAGGGGGTGCACAAAAGTGTTCGTAATCAACCTCGGATTGTACTTTTCATCATCTAGGGGCACCGTAGGGACCGAAAAAAGTGGTTTCGCATGATAGTCCACCTCGACCCATGTCGACCCTTGCGCGACCCCGACCTTCAGGATTTTGCTCTACGGAAGGGGGTCGACTTGTGCGCAACCCCGACCTTCAGGATTTTGCTCTACGGAAGGGGGTGCACAAAAGTGTTCGTAATCAACCTCGGATTGTACTTTTCATCATCTAGGGGCACCGTAGGGACCGAAAAAAGTGGTTTCGCATGATAGTCCACCTCGACCCATGTCGACCCTTGCGCGACCCCGACCTTCAGGATTTTGCTCTACGGAAGGGGTCCTCTCTGTACAAGGTTTAGGGGTACATTTTCACCCAAAAACCACTATCGCTCAACCGAAACAACTCCTCGACATGTGTCTTCTCTGTAAATTTGGCCCCGATCTGACGAGTAGTTTTCGAGATATGCCCCTCTGAAGGTACATATTGGGACTTAGCCGATTTTCACCCATTGCGGTGTCTATGGGGTGTTGAGAATCGCTCTACCGACCAGCCGGTTGGAGATATCGAGTTGCGGTCTTCGGCGCGTTTGCTCAACTCCGTAATGCCTACTTTTCGTCCATACACACAACACCTCGCAGAGTTCTCCTTCTGCCAGATATAGCGCGTGCCCCTTTGTTCGTGCACCATTTTGGCCCGTTTTTCGCACATTGCCTCGAAACCATGCGTCCGACGGTTTTGCGTCCCAAGCACCGATGTTAGAACACTACCGTGGCTAACTTTCGTCCATATACGCCAACTCCGTGCAATGTCTCCATCACCCTGTTTTTGGGTGAAAACCCATTTCTTGGACTTAGCCGATTTTCACCCATTGCGGTGCCTATGGGGTGTTGGGAATCGCTCTACCGACCAGCCGGTTGGAGATATCGATTCCCGGTCTTCGGCGCGTTTGCTCATCTCCGTAATGCCTACTTTTCGTCCATACACACAACTAATCGCAGAGTTCTCCTTCTGCCAGATATAGCGCGTGCCCCTTTGTTCGTGCACCATTTTGGCCTGTTTTTCGTACATTGCCTCGAAACCATGCGTTCGACGGTTTTGCGTCCCAAGCACCGATGTTAGAACACCACCGTGGCTAACTTTCGTCCATATACGCCAACTCCGTGCAATGTCTCCATCACCCTGTTTTTGGGTGAAAACCCATTTCTGGGACTTAGCCGATTTTCACCCATTGCGGTGTCTATGGGGTGTTGGGAATCGCTCTACCGACCAGCCGGTTGGAGATATCGAGTTGCGGTCTTCGGCGCGTTTGCTCAACTCCGTAATGCCTACTTTTCGTCCATACACACAACACCTCGCAGAGTTCTCCTTCTGCCAGATATAGCGCGTGCCCCTTTGTTCGTGCACCGTTTTGGCCCGTTTTTCGTACATCGCTTCGAAACCATGCGTGCGACGATTTTGCGTCCCAAGTACCGATGTTAGAACACCACCGTGGCTAACTTTCGTCCATATACGCCAACTCCGTGCAATGTCTCCATCACCCTGTTTTTGGGTGAAAACCCATTTCTGGGACTTAGCCGATTTTCACCCATTGCGGTGTCTATGGGGTGTAGGGAATCGCTCTACCGACCAGCCGGTTGGAGATATCGATTCCCGGTCTTCGGCGCGTTTGCTCAACTCCGTAATGCCTACTTTTCGTCCATACACACAACACCTCGCAGAGTTCTCCTTCTGCCAGATATAGCGCGTGCCCCTTTGCTCGTGCACCGTTTTGGCCCGTTTTTCGCACATCGCTTCGAAACCATGCGTTCGACGGTTTTGCGTCCCAAGCACCGATGTTAGAACACCACCGTGGCTAACTTTCGTCCATATACGCCAACTCCGTGCAATGTCTCCATCACCCTGTTTTTGGGTGAAAACCCATTTCAGGGACTTAGCCGATTTTCACCCATTGCGG
>NW_026525500.1:205000-230000 GCF_943737925.1 Anopheles nili | reverse complement strand
TCTCGTTAAGCCTAAAAAGTCAGTAGAACACCACGAAACGATCCGACCACTCCTTCGACCTGTTTTGGGGTTTTGCAGTTTTCCATGGGGTATTTTGTATGGGGAAAACCGACCCATGCCCGTATCTCCGTACCTAAGCGTCTGACGGTCTTGGACCCCTTGAGGTAAAAGTTGCATTCCGTCGAGCTGAACATTTCACTAGAACATCGCGAAACGATCCGACGACTCCTTCTGGGAGTTTTTGTGGTCCGAAGGTTTTCTGGGACTTAGTCTCTGGAGCAACATTTCTGAAGCTCGGCACGAGCAACCACGCACGTGTCTTATATCTCCGTAAGTAAGGGTCTGACGGTCTTGGACACCTTTAGCAAAAAGTTGCGCCCTATCGAATGGAACATTTCACTAGAACACCACGAAACGATCCGACCACTCCTTCGACCTGTTTTGGGGTTTTGCAGTTTTCCATGGGGTATTTTGTATGGGGAAAACCGACCCATGCCCGTATCTCCGTACCTAAGCGTCTGACGGTCTTGGACCCCTTTAGGTAAAAGTTGCATTCCGTCGAGCTGAACATTTCACTAGAACATCGCGAAACGATCCGACGACTCCTTCTGGGAGTTTTTGGGGTCGGAAGGTTTTCTGGGACTTAGTCTCTGGAGCAACATTTCTGAAGCTCGGCACGAGCAACCACGCACGTGTCTTATATCTCCGTAAGTAAGGGTCTGACGGTCTTGGACACCTTTAGCAAAAAGTTGCGTATGACCATCCTCGTCAATACTCTCGAACACTGTAACTCGATCCGACCACTCCTTGGTACACTTTTGTGGGTTGCCAGTTTCGGTTGGGACTTAGTCTCTGGAGACCAAATTCTGAAGCTCGGCGTGGGTACCGACTTTTCGTGCACGTCCGAGGGCCTCGACCGCCCCGAGAACCCGGACCTTCAGGATTTTGGCCATTTTTGGGGGTGCACAAAAGTGTTCGTAATCAACCTCGGATTGTACTTTTCATCATCTAGGGGCACCGTAGGGACCGAAAAAAGTGGTTTCGCATGATAGTCCACCTCGACCCATGTCGACCCTTGCGCGACCCCGACCTTCAGGATTTTGCTCTACGGAAGGGGGTCGACTTGTGCGCAACCCCGACCTTCAGGATTTTGCTCTACGGAAGGGGGTGCACAAAAGTGTTCGTAATCAACCTCGGATTGTACTTTTCATCATCTAGGGGCACCGTAGGGACCGAAAAAAGTGGTTTCGCATGATAGTCCACCTCGACCCATGTCGACCCTTGCGCGACGCCGACCTTCAGGATTTTGCTCTACGGAAGGGGGTGCACACTTGTGCGACCCCGACCTTCAGGATTTTGCTCTACGGAAGGGGGTGCACAAAAGTGTTCGTAATCAACCTCGGATTGTACTTTTCATCATCTAGGGGCACCGTAGGGACCGAAAAAAGTGGTTTCGCATGATAGTCCACCTCGACCCATGTCGACCCTTGCGCGACCCCGACCTTCAGGATTTTGCTCTACGGAAGGGGGTCGACTTGTGCGCAACCCCGACCTTCAGGATTTTGCTCTACGGAAGGGGGTGCACAAAAGTGTTCGTAATCAACCTCGGATTGTACTTTTCATCATCTAGGGGCACCGTAGGGACCGAAAAAAGTGGTTTCGCATGATAGTCCACCTCGACCCATGTCGACCCTTGCGCGACGCCGACCTTCAGGATTTTGCTCTACGGAAGGGGGTGCACAAAAGTGTTCGTAATCATCCTCGGATTGTACTTTTCATCATCTAGGGGCACCGTAGGGACCGAAAAAAGTGGTTTCGCATGATAGTCCACCTCGACCCATGTCGACCCTTGCGCGACCCCGACCTTCAGGATTTTGCTCTACGGAAGGGGGTGCACAAAAGTGTTCGTAATCAACCTCGGATTGTACTTTTCATCATCTAGGGGCACCGTAGGGACCGAAAAAAGTGGTTTCGCATGATAGTCCACCTCGACCCATGTCGACCCTTGCGCGACTCCGACCTTCAGGATTTTGCTCTACGGAAGGGGGTGCACAAAAGTGTTCGTAATCAACCTCGGATTGTACTTTTCATCATCTAGGGGCACCGTAGGGACCGAAAAAAGTGGTTTCGCATGATAGTCCACCTCGACCCATGTCGACCCTTGCGCGACCCCGACCTTCAGGATTTTGCTCTACGGAAGGGGGTGCACACTTGTGCGCAACCCCGACCTTCAGGATTTTGCTCTACGGAAGGGGGTGCACACTTGTGCGACCCCGACCTTCAGGATTTTGCTCTACGGAAGGGGGTGCACACTTGTGCGACCCCGACCTTCAGGATTTTGCTCTACGGAAGGGGGTGCACAAAAGTGTTCGTTATCAACCTCGGATTGTACTTTTCATCATCTAGGGGCACCGTAGGGACCGAAAAAAGTGGTTTCGCATGATAGTCCACCTCGACCCATGTCGACCCTTGCGCGACCCCGACCTTCAGGATTTTGCTCTACGGAAGGGGGTGCACACTTGTGCGACCCCGACCTTCAGGATTTTGCTCTACGGAAGGGGGTGCACAAAAGTGTTCGTTATCAACCTCGGATTGTACTTTTCATCATCTAGGGGCACCGTAGGGACCGAAAAAAGTGGTTTCGCATGATAGTCCACCTCGACCCATGTCGACCCTTGCGCGACCCCGACCTTCAGGATTTTGCTCTACGGAAGGGGGTCTACTTGTGCGCAACCCCGACCTTCAGGATTTTGCTCTACGGAAGGGGGTGCACAAAAGTGTTCGTAATCAACCTCGGATTGTACTTTTCATCATCTAGGGGCACCGTAGGGACCGAAAAAAGTGGTTTCGCATGATAGTCCACCTCGACCCATGTCGACCCTTGCGCGACCCCGACCTTCAGGATTTTGCTCTACGGAAGGGGGTGCACAAAAGTGTTCGTAATCAACCTCGGATTGTACTTT
The DNA here is from genome assembly GCF_943737925.1 of Anopheles nili. NCBI lineage: Eukaryota > Metazoa > Arthropoda > Insecta > Diptera > Culicidae > Anopheles > Anopheles nili. The sequence continues at coordinate 227,037 of NW_026525500.1, read as the reverse complement.
TCATCATCTAGGGGCACCGTAGGGACCGAAAAAAGTGGTTTCGCATGATAGTCCACCTCGACCCATGTCGACCATTGCGCGACCCCGACCTTCAGGATTTTGCTCTACGGAAGGGGGTCGACTTGTGCGCAACCCCGACCTTCAGGATTTTGCTCTACGGAAGGGGGTGCACAAAAGTGTTCGTAATCAACCTCGGATTGTACTTTTCATCATCTAGGGGCACCGTAGGGACCGAAAAAAGTGGTTTCGCATGATAGTCCACCTCGACCCATGTCGACCCTTGCGCGACCCCGACCTTCAGGATTTTGCTCTACGGAAGGGGGTGCACAAAAGTGTTCGTAATCAACCTCGGATTGTACTTTTCATCATCTAGGGGCACCGTAGGGACCGAAAAAAGTGGTTTCGCATGATAGTCCACCTCGACCCATGTCGACCCTTGCGCGACCCCGACCTTCAGGATTTTGCTCTACGGAAGGGGGTCTACTTGTGCGCAACCCCGACCTTCAGGATTTTGCTCTACGGAAGGGGGTGCACAAAAGTGTTCGTAATCAACCTCGGATTGTACTTTTCATCATCTAGGGGCACCGTAGGGACCGAAAAAAGTGGTTTCGCATGATAGTCCACCTCGACCCATGTCGACCCTTGCGCGACCCCGACCTTCAGGATTTTGCTCTACGGAAGGGGGTCTACTTGTGCGCAACCCCGACCTTCAGGATTTTGCTCTACGGAAGGGGGTGCACAAAAGTGTTCGTAATCAACCTCGGATTGTACTTTTCATCATCTAGGGGCACCGTAGGGACCGAAAAAAGTGGTTTCGCATGATAGTCCACCTCGACCCATGTCGACCCTTGCGCGACCCCGACCTTCAGGATTTTGCTCTACGGAAGGGGGTCGACTTGTGCGCAACCCCGACCTTCAGGATTTTGCTCTACGGAAGGGGGTGCACAAAAGTGTTCGTAATCAACCTCGGATTGTACTTTTCATCATCTAGGGGCACCGTAGGGACCGAAAAAAGTGGTTTCGCATGATAGTCCACCTCGACCCATGTCGACCCTTGCGCGACCCCGACCTTCAGGATTTTGCTCTACGGAAGGGGGTGCACAAAAGTGTTCGTAATCAACCTCGGATTGTACTTTTCATCATCTAGGGGCACCGTAGGGACCGAAAAAAGTGGTTTCGCATGATAGTCCACCTCGACCCATGTCGACCCTTGCGCGACCCCGACCTTCAGGATTTTGCTCTACGGAAGGGGGTCTACTTGTGCGCAACCCCGACCTTCAGGATTTTGCTCTACGGAAGGGGGTGCACAAAAGTGTTCGTAATCAACCTCGGATTGTACTTTTCATCATCTAGGGGCACCGTAGGGACCGAAAAAAGTGGTTTCGCATGATAGTCCACCTCGACCCATGTCGACCCTTGCGCGACCCCGACCTTCAGGATTTTGCTCTACGGAAGGGGGTCTACTTGTGCGCAACCCCGACCTTCAGGATTTTGCTCTACGGAAGGGGGTGCACAAAAGTGTTCGTAATCAACCTCGGATTGTACTTTTCATCATCTAGGGGCACCGTAGGGACCGAAAAAAGTGGTTTCGCATGATAGTCCACCTCGACCCATGTCGACCCTTGCGCGACCCCGACCTTCAGGATTTTGCTCTACGGAAGGGGGTGCACACTTGTGCGCAACCCCGACCTTCAGGATTTTGCTCTACGGAAGGGGGTGCACAAAAGTGTTCGTAATCAACCTCGGATTGTACTTTTCATCATCTAGGGGCACCGTAGGGACCGAAAAAAGTGGTTTCGCATGATAGTCCACCTCGACCCATGTCGACCCTTGCGCGACCCCGACCTTCAGGATTTTGCTCTACGGAAGGGGGTGCACAAAAGTGTTCGTAATCAACCTCGGATTGTACTTTTCATCATCTAGGGGCACCGTAGGGACCGAAAAAAGTGGTTTCGCATGATAGTCCACCTCGACCCATGTCGACCCTTGCGCGACCCCGACCTTCAGGATTTTGCTCTACGGAAGGGGGTCGACTTGTGCGCAACCCCGACCTTCAGGATTTTGCTCTACGGAAGGGGGTGCACAAAAGTGTTCGTAATCAACCTCGGATTGTACTTTTCATCATCTAGGGGCACCGTAGGGACCGAAAAAAGTGGTTTCGCATGATAGTCCACCTCGACCCATGTCGACCCTTGCGCGACCCCGACCTTCAGGATTTTGCTCTACGGAAGGGGGTGCACAAAAGTGTTCGTAATCAACCTCGGATTGTACTTTTCATCATCTAGGGGCACCGTAGGGACCGAAAAAAGTGGTTTCGCATGATAGTCCACCTCGACCCATGTCGACCCTTGCGCGACCCCGACCTTCAGGATTTTGCTCTACGGAAGGGGGTGCACAAAAGTGTTCGTAATCAACCTCGGATTGTACTTTTCATCATCTAGGGGCACCGTAGGGACCGAAAAAAGTGGTTTCGCATGATAGTCCACCTCGACCCATGTCGACCCTTGCGCGACCCCGACCTTCAGGATTTTGCTCTACGGAAGGGGGTGCACAAAAGTGTTCGTAATCAACCTCGGATTGTACTTTTCATCATCTAGGGGCACCGTAGGGACCGAAAAAAGTGGTTTCGCATGATAGTCCACCTCGACCCATGTCGACCCTTGCGCGACCCCGACCTTCAGGATTTTGCTCTACGGAAGGGGGTGCACAAAAGTGTTCGTAATCAACCTCGGATTGTACTTTTCATCATCTAGGGGCACCGTAGGGACCGAAAAAAGTGGTTTCGCATGATAGTCCACCTCGACCCATGTCGACCCTTGCGCGACCCCGACCTGCAGGATTTTGCTCTACGGAAGGGGGTCGACTTGTGCGCAACCCCGACCTTCAGGATTTTGCTCTACGGAAGGGGGTGCACAAAAGTGTTCGTAATCAACCTCGGATTGTACTTTTCATCATCTAGGGGCACCGTAGGGACCGAAAAAAGTGGTTTCGCATGATAGTCCACCTCGACCCATGTCGACCCTTGCGCGACCCCGACCTTCAGGATTTTGCTCTACGGAAGGGGGTCTACTTGTGCGCAACCCCGACCTTCAGGATTTTGCTCTACGGAAGGGGGTGCACAAAAGTGTTCGTAATCAACCTCGGATTGTACTTTTCATCATCTAGGGGCACCGTAGGGACCGAAAAAAGTGGTTTCGCATGATAGTCCACCTCGACCCATGTCGACCCTTGCGCGACCCCGACCTTCAGGATTTTGCTCTACGGAAGGGGGTGCACACTTGTGCGACCCCGACCTTCAGGATTTTGCTCTACGGAAGGGGGTGCACAAAAGTGTTCGTAATCAACCTCGGATTGTACTTTTCATCATCTAGGGGCACCGTAGGGACCGAAAAAAGTGGTTTCGCATGATAGTCCACCTCGACCCATGTCGACCCTTGCGCGACCCCGACCTTCAGGATTTTGCTCTACGGAAGGGGGTCTACTTGTGCGCAACCCCGACCTTCAGGATTTTGCTCTACGGAAGGGGGTGCACAAAAGTGTTCGTAATCAACCTCGGATTGTACTTTTCATCATCTAGGGGCACCGTAGGGACCGAAAAAAGTGGTTTCGCATTATAGTCCACCTCGACCCATGTCGACCCTTGCGCGACCCCGACCTTCAGGATTTTGCTCTACGGAAGGGGGTGCACAAAAGTGTTCGTAATCAACCTCGGATTGTACTTTTCATCATCTAGGGGCACCGTAGGGACCGAAAAAAGTGGTTTCGCATGATAGTCCACCTCGACCCATGTCGACCCTTGCGCGACCCCGACCTTCAGGATTTTGCTCTACGGAAGGGGGTGCACACTTGTGCGACCCCGACCTTCAGGATTTTGCTCTACGGAAGGGGGTGCACAAAAGTGTTCGTAATCAACCTCGGATTGTACTTTTCATCATCTAGGGGCACCGTAGGGACCGAAAAAAGTGGTTTCGCATGATAGTCCACCTCGACCCATGTCGACCCTTGCGCGACCCCGACCTTCAGGATTTTGCTCTACGGAAGGGGGTGCACAAAAGTGTTCGTAATCAACCTCGGATTGTACTTTTCATCATCTAGGGGCACCGTAGGGACCGAAAAAAGTGGTTTCGCATGATAGTCCACCTCGACCCATGTCGACCCTTGCGCGACCCCGACCTTCAGGATTTTGCTCTACGGAAGGGGGTGCACAAAAGTGTTCGTAATCAACCTCGGATTGTACTTTTCATCATCTAGGGGCACCGTAGGGACCGAAAAAAGTGGTTTCGCATGATAGTCCACCTCGACCCATGTCGACCCTTGCGCGACCCCGACCTTCAGGATTTTGCTCTACGGAAGGGGGTGCACAAAAGTGTTCGTAATCAACCTCGGATTGTACTTTTCATCATCTAGGGGCACCGTAGGGACCGAAAAAAGTGGTTTCGCATGATAGTCCACCTCGACCCATGTCGACCCTTGCGCGACCCCGACCTTCAGGATTTTGCTCTACGGAAGGGGGTGCACACTTGTGCGCAACCCCGACCTTCAGGATTTTGCTCTACGGAAGGGGGTGCACAAAAGTATTCGTAATCAACCTCGGATTGTACTTTTCATCATCTAGGGGCACCGTAGGGACCGAAAAAAGTGGTTTCGCATGATAGTCCACCTCGACCCATGTCGACCCTTGCGCGACCCCGACCTTCAGGATTTTGCTCTACGGAAGGGGGTGCACAAAAGTGTTCGTAATCAACCTCGGATTGTACTTTTCATCATCTAGGGGCACCGTAGGGACCGAAAAAAGTGGTTTCGCATGATAGTCCACCTCGACCCATGTCGACCCTTGCGCGACCCCGACCTTCAGGATTTTGCTCTACGGAAGGGGGTCTACTTGTGCGCGACCCCGACCTTCAGGATTTTGCTCTACGGAAGGGGGTGCACAAAAGTGTTCGTAATCAACCTCGGATTGTACTTTTCATCATCTAGGGGCACCGTAGGGACCGAAAAAAGTGGTTTCGCATGATAGTCCACCTCGACCCATGTCGACCCTTGCGCGACCCCGACCTTCAGGATTTTGCTCTACGGAAGGGGGTCTACTTGTGCGCAACCCCGACCTTCAGGATTTTGCTCTACGGAAGGGGGTGCACAAAAGTGTTCGTAATCAACCTCGGATTGTACTTTTCATCATCTAGGGGCACCGTAGGGACCGAAAAAAGTGGTTTCGCATGATAGTCCACCTCGACCCATGTCGACCCTTGCGCGACCCCGACCTTCAGGATTTTGCTCTACGGAAGGGGGTGCACAAAAGTGTTCGTAATCAACCTCGGATTGTACTTTTCATCATCTAGGGGCACCGTAGGGACCGAAAAAAGTGGTTTCGCATGATAGTCCACCTCGACCCATGTCGACCCTTGCGCGACCCCGACCTTCAGGATTTTGCTCTACGGAAGGGGGTGCACAAAAGTGTTCGTAATCAACCTCGGATTGTACTTTTCATCATCTAGGGGCACCGTAGGGACCGAAAAAAGTGGTTTCGCATGATAGTCCACCTCGACCCATGTCGACCCTTGCGCGACCCCGACCTTCAGGATTTTGCTCTACGGAAGGGGGTGCACACTTGTGCGCAACCCCGACCTTCAGGATTTTGCTCTACGGAAGGGGGTGCACAAAAGTGTTCGTAATCAACCTCGGATTGTACTTTTCATCATCTAGGGGCACCGTAGGGACCGAAAAAAGTGGTTTCGCATGATAGTCCACCTCGACCCATGTCGACCCTTGCGCGACCCCGACCTTCAGGATTTTGCTCTACGGAAGGGGGTGCACAAAAGTGTTCGTAATCAACCTCGGATTGTACTTTTCATCATCTAGGGGCACCGTAGGGACCGAAAAAAGTGGTTTCGCATGATAGTCCACCTCGACCCATGTCGACCCTTGCGCGACCCCGACCTTCAGGATTTTGCTCTACGGAAGGGGGTGCACACTTGTGCGACCCCGACCTTCAGGATTTTGCTCTACGGAAGGGGGTGCACAAAAGTGTTCGTAATCAACCTCGGATTGTACTTTTCATCATCTAGGGGCACCGTAGGGACCGAAAAAAGTGGTTTCGCATGATAGTCCACCTCGACCCATGTCGACCCTTGCGCGACCCCGACCTTCAGGATTTTGCTCTACGGAAGGGGGTGCACAAAAGTGTTCGTAATCAACCTCGGATTGTACTTTTCATCATCTAGGGGCACCGTAGGGACCGAAAAAAGTGGTTTCGCATGATAGTCCACCTCGACCCATGTCGACCCTTGCGCGACCCCGACCTTCAGGATTTTGCTCTACGGAAGGGGGTCTACTTGTGCGCAACCCCGACCTTCAGGATTTTGCTCTACGGAAGGGGGTGCACAAAAGTGTTCGTAATCAACCTCGGATTGTACTTTTCATCATCTAGGGGCACCGTAGGGACCGAAAAAAGTGGTTTCGCATGATAGTCCACCTCGACCCATGTCGACCCTTGCGCGACCCCGACCTTCAGGATTTTGCTCTACGGAAGGGGGTCTACTTGTGCGCAACCCCGACCTTCAGGATTTTGCTCTACGGAAGGGGGTGCACAAAAGTGTTCGTAATCAACCTCGGATTGTACTTTTCATCATCTAGGGGCACCGTAGGGACCGAAAAAAGTGGTTTCGCATGATAGTCCACCTCGACCCATGTCGACCCTTGCGCGACCCCGACCTTCAGGATTTTGCTCTACGGAAGGGGGTGCACACTTGTGCGCAACCCCGACCTTCAGGATTTTGCTCTACGGAAGGGGGTGCACAAAAGTGTTCGTAATCAACCTCGGATTGTACTTTTCATCATCTAGGGGCACCGTAGGGACCGAAAAAAGTGGTTTCGCATGATAGTCCACCTCGACCCATGTCGACCCTTGCGCGACCCCGACCTTCAGGATTTTGCTCTACGGAAGGGGGTGCACAAAAGTGTTCGTAATCAACCTCGGATTGTACTTTTCATCATCTAGGGGCACCGTAGGGACCGAAAAAAGTGGTTTCGCATGATAGTCCACCTCGACCCATGTCGACCCTTGCGCGACCCCGACCTTCAGGATTTTGCTCTACGGAAGGGGGTGCACACTTGTGCGACCCCGACCTTCAGGATTTTGCTCTACGGAAGGGGGTCGCCTTGTGCGCAACCTCGACCTTCAGGATTTTGCTCTACGGAAGGGGGTGCACAAAAGTGTTCGTAATCAACCTCGGATTGTACTTTTCATCATCTAGGGGCACCGTAGGGACCGAAAAAAGTGGTTTCGCATGATAGTCCACCTCGACCCATGTCGACCCTTGCGCGACCCCGACCTTCAGGATTTTGCTCTACGGAAGGGGGTCTACTTGTGCGCAACCCCGACCTTCAGGATTTTGCTCTACGGAAGGGGGTGCACAAAAGTGTTCGTAATCAACCTCGGATTGTACTTTTCATCATCTAGGGGCACCGTAGGGACCGAAAAAAGTGGTTTCGCATGATAGTCCACCTCGACCCATGTCGACCCTTGCGCGACCCCGACCTTCAGGATTTTGCTCTACGGAAGGGGGTCTACTTGTGCGCAACCCCGACCTTCAGGATTTTGCTCTACGGAAGGGGGTGCACAAAAGTGTTCGTAATCAACCTCGGATTGTACTTTTCATCATCTAGGGGCACCGTAGGGACCGAAAAAAGTGGTTTCGCATGATAGTCCACCTCGACCCATGTCGACCCTTGCGCGACCCCGACCTTCAGGATTTTGCTCTACGGAAGGGGGTGCACACTTGTGCGACCCCGACCTTCAGGATTTTGCTCTACGGAAGGGGGTGCACAAAAGTGTTCGTAATCAACCTCGGATTGTACTTTTCATCATCTAGGGGCACCGTAGGGACCGAAAAAAGTGGTTTCGCATGATAGTCCACCTCGACCCATGTCGACCCTTGCGCGACCCCGACCTTCAGGATTTTGCTCTACGGAAGGGGGTGCACAAAAGTGTTCGTAATCAACCTCGGATTGTACTTTTCATCATCTAGGGGCACCGTAGGGACCGAAAAAAGTGGTTTCGCATGATAGTCCACCTCGACCCATGTCGACCCTTGCGCGACCCCGACCTTCAGGATTTTGCTCTACGGAAGGGGGTGCACAAAAGTGTTCGTAATCAACCTCGGATTGTACTTTTCATCATCTAGGGGCACCGTAGGGACCGAAAAAAGTGGTTTCGCATGATAGTCCACCTCGACCCATGTCGACCCTTGCGCGACCCCGACCTTCAGGATTTTGCTCTACGGAAGGGGGTCGACTTGTGCGCAACCCCGACCTTCAGGATTTTGCTCTACGGAAGGGGGTGCACAAAAGTGTTCGTAATCAACCTCGGATTGTACTTTTCATCATCTAGGGGCACCGTAGGGACCGAAAAAAGTGGTTTCGCATGATAGTCCACCTCGACCCATGTCGACCCTTGCGCGACCCCGACCTTCAGGATTTTGCTCTACGGAAGGGGGTGCACAAAAGTGTTCGTAATCAACCTCGGATTGTACTTTTCATCATCTAGGGGCACCGTAGGGACCGAAAAAAGTGGTTTCGCATGATAGTCCACCTCGACCCATGTCGACCCTTGCGCGACCCCGACCTTCAGGATTTTGCTCTACGGAAGGGGGTGCACAAAAGTGTTCGTAATCAACCTCGGATTGTACTTTTCATCATCTAGGGGCACCGTAGGGACCGAAAAAAGTGGTTTCGCATGATAGTCCACCTCGACCCATGTCGACCCTTGCGCGACCCCGACCTTCAGGATTTTGCTCTACGGAAGGGGGTGCACACTTGTGCGCAACCCCGACCTTCAGGATTTTGCTCTACGGAAGGGGGTGCACAAAAGTGTTCGTAATCAACCTCGGATTGTACTTTTCATCATCTAGGGGCACCGTAGGGACCGAAAAAAGTGGTTTCGCATGATAGTCCACCTCGACCCATGTCGACCCTTGCGCGACCCCGACCTTCAGGATTTTGCTCTACGGAAGGGGGTCTACTTGTGCGCAACCCCGACCTTCAGGATTTTGCTCTACGGAAGGGGGTGCACAAAAGTGTTCGTAATCAACCTCGGATTGTACTTTTCATCATCTACGGGCATCGTAGGGACCGAAAAAAGTGGTTTCGCATGATAGTCCACCTCGACCCATGTCGACCCTTGCGCGACCCCGACCTTCAGGATTTTGCTCTACGGAAGGGGGTCTACTTGTGCGCAACCCCGACCTTCAGGATTTTGCTCTACGGAAGGGGGTGCACAAAAGTGTTCGTAATCAACCTCGGATTGTACTTTTCATCATCTACGGGCATCGTAGGGACCGAAAAAAGTGGTTTCGCATGATAGTCCACCTCGACCCATGTCGACCCTTGCGCGACCCCGACCTTCAGGATTTTGCTCTACGGAAGGGGGTCTACTTGTGCGCAACCCCGACCTTCAGGATTTTGCTCTACGGAAGGGGGTGCACACTTGTGCGACCCCGACCTTCAGGATTTTGCTCTACGGAAGGGGGTGCACAAAAGTGTTCGTAATCAACCTCGGATTGTACTTTTCATCATCTAGGGGCACCGTAGGGACCGAAAAAAGTGGTTTCGCATGATAGTCCACCTCGACCCATGTCGACCCTTGCGCGACCCCGACCTTCAGGATTTTGCTCTACGGAAGGGGGTGCACAAAAGTGTTCGTAATCAACCTCGGATTGTACTTTTCATCATCTAGGGGCACCGTAGGGACCGAAAAAAGTGGTTTCGCATGATAGTCCACCTCGACCCATGTCGACCCTTGCGCGACCCCGACCTTCAGGATTTTGCTCTACGGAAGGGGGTGCACAAAAGTGTTCGTAATCAACCTCGGATTGTACTTTTCATCATCTAGGGGCACCGTAGGGACCGAAAAAAGTGGTTTCGCATGATAGTCCACCTCGACCCATGTCGACCCTTGCGCGACCCCGACCTTCAGGATTTTGCTCTACGGAAGGGGGTCTACTTGTGCGCAACCCCGACCTTCAGGATTTTGCTCTACGGAAGGGGGTGCACAAAAGTGTTCGTAATCAACCTCGGATTGTACTTTTCATCATCTAGGGACACCGTAGGGACCGAAAAAAGTGGTTTCGCATGATAGTCCACCTCGACCCATGTCGACCCTTGCGCGACCCCGACCTTCAGGATTTTGCTCTACGGAAGGGGGTGCACAAAAGTGTTCGTAATCAACCTCGGATTGTACTTTTCATCATCTAGGGGCACCGTAGGGACCGAAAAAAGTGGTTTCGCATGATAGTCCACCTCGACCCATGTCGACCCTTGCGCGACCCCGACCTTCAGGATTTTGCTCTACGGAAGGGGGTGCACAAAAGTGTTCGTAATCAACCTCGGATTGTACTTTTCATCATCTAGGGGCACCGTAGGGACCGAAAAAAGTGGTTTCGCATGATAGTCCACCTCGACCCATGTCGACCCTTGCGCGACCCCGACCTTCAGGATTTTGCTCTACGGAAGGGGGTCTACTTGTGCGCAACCCCGACCTTCAGGATTTTGCTCTACGGAAGGGGGTGCACAAAAGTGTTCGTAATCAACCTCGGATTGTACTTTTCATCATCTAGGGGCACCGTAGGGACCGAAAAAAGTGGTTTCGCATGATAGTCCACCTCGACCCATGTCGACCCTTGCGCGACCCCGACCTTCAGGATTTTGCTCTACGGAAGGGGGTGCACAAAAGTGTTCGTAATCAACCTCGGATTGTACTTTTCATCATCTAGGGGCACCGTAGGGACCGAAAAAAGTGGTTTCGCATGATAGTCCACCTCGACCCATGTCGACCCTTGCGCGACCCCGACCTTCAGGATTTTGCTCTACGGAAGGGGGTGCACAAAAGTGTTCGTAATCAACCTCGGATTGTACTTTTCATCATCTAGGGGCACCGTAGGGACCGAAAAAAGTGGTTTCGCATGATAGTCCACCTCGACCCATGTCGACCCTTGCGCGACCCCGACCTTCAGGATTTTGCTCTACGGAAGGGGGTGCACAAAAGTGTTCGTAATCAACCTCGGATTGTACTTTTCATCATCTAGGGGCACCGTAGGGACCGAAAAAAGTGGTTTCGCATGATAGTCCACCTCGACCCATGTCGACCCTTGCGCGACCCCGACCTTCAGGATTTTGCTCTACGGAAGGGGGTCTACTTGTGCGCAACCCCGACCTTCAGGATTTTGCTCTACGGAAGGGGGTGCACAAAAGTGTTCGTAATCAACCTCGGATTGTACTTTTCATCATCTAGGGGCACCGTAGGGACCGAAAAAAGTGGTTTCGCATGATAGTCCACCTCGACCCATGTCGACCCTTGCGCGACCCCGACCTTCAGGATTTTGCTCTACGGAAGGGGGTCTACTTGTGCGCAACCCCGACCTTCAGGATTTTGCTCTACGGAAAGGGGTGCACAAAAGTGTTCGTAATCAACCTCGGATTGTACTTTTCATCATCTAGGGGCACCGTAGGGACCGAAAAAAGTGGTTTCGCATGATAGTCCACCTCGACCCATGTCGACCCTTGCGCGACCCCGACCTTCAGGATTTTGCTCTACGGAAGGGGGTCGACTTGTGCGCAACCCCGACCTTCAGGATTTTGCTCTACGGAAGGGGGTGCACAAAAGTGTTCGTAATCAACCTCGGATTGTACTTTTCATCATCTAGGGGCACCGTAGGGACCGAAAAAAGTGGTTTCGCATGATAGTCCACCTCGACCCATGTCGACCCTAGCGCGACCCCGACCTTCAGGATTTTGCTCTACGGAAGGGGGTGTACACTTGTGCGACCTCGACCTTCAGGATTTTGCTCTACGGAAGGGGGTGCACAAAAGTGTTCGTGATCAACCTCGGATTGTACTTTTCATCATCTAGGGGCACCGTAGGGACCGAAAAAAGTGGTTTCGCATGATAGTCCACCTCGACCCATGTCGACCCTTGCGCGACCCCGACCTTCAGGATTTTGCTCTACGGAAGGGGGTCTACTTGTGCGCAACCCCGACCTTCAGGATTTTGCTCTACGGAAGGGGGTGCACAAAAGTGTTCGTAATCAACCTCGGATTGTACTTTTCATCATCTAGGGGCACCGTAGGGACCGAAAAAAGTGGTTTCGCATGATAGTCCACCTCGACCCATGTCGACCCTTGCGCGACCCCGACCTTCAGGATTTTGCTCTACGGAAGGGGGTCTACTTGTGCGCAACCCCGACCTTCAGGATTTTGCTCTACGGAAGGGGGTGCACAAAAGTGTTCGTAATCAACCTCGGATTGTACTTTTCATCATCTAGGGGCACCGTAGGGACCGAAAAAAGTGGTTTCGCATGATAGTCCACCTCGACCCATGTCGACCCTTGCGCGACCCCGACCTTCAGGATTTTGCTCTACGGAAGGGGGTGCACAAAAGTGTTCGTAAACAACCTCGGATTGTACTTTTCATCATCTAGGGGCACCGTAGGGACCGAAAAAAGTGGTTTCGCATGATAGTCCACCTCGACCCATGTCGACCCTTGCGCGACCCCGACCTTCAGGATTTTGCTCTACGGAAGGGGGTGCACACTTGTGCGCAACCCCGACCTTCAGGATTTTGCTCTACGGAAGGGGGTGCACAAAAGTGTTCGTAATCAACCTCGGATTGTACTTTTCATCATCTAGGGGCACCGTAGGGACCGAAAAAAGTGGTTTCGCATGATAGTCCACCTCGACCCATGTCGACCCTTGCGCGACCCCGACCTTCAGGATTTTGCTCTACGGAAGGGGGTCTACTTGTGCGCAACCCCGACCTTCAGGATTTTGGCCATTTTTGGGGGTGCACAAAAGTGTTCGTAATCAACCTCGGATTGTACTTTTCATCATCTAGGGGCACCGTAGGGACCGAAAAAAGTGGTTTCGCATGATAGTCCACCTCGACCCATGTCGACCCTTGCGCGACCCCGACCTTCAGGATTTTGCTCTACGGAAGGGGGTCGACTTGTGCGCAACCCCGACCTTCAGGATTTTGCTCTACGGAAGGGGGTGCACAAAAGTGTTCGTAATCAACCTCGGATTGTACTTTTCATCATCTAGGGGCACCGTAGGGACCGAAAAAAGTGGTTTCGCATGATAGTCCACCTCGACCCATGTCGACCCTTGCGCGACCCCGACCTTCAGGATTTTGCTCTACGGAAGGGGGTCTACTTGTGCGCAACCCCGACCTTCAGGATTTTGCTCTACGGAAGGGGGTGCACAAAAGTGTTCGTAATCAACCTCGGATTGTACTTTTCATCATCTAGGGGCACCGTAGGGACCGAAAAAAGTGGTTTCGCATGATAGTCCACCTCGACCCATGTCGACCCTTGCGCGACTCCGACCTTCAGGATTTTGCTCTACGGAAGGGGGTGCACAAAAGTGTTCGTAATCAACCTCGGATTGTACTTTTCATCATCTAGGGGCACCGTAGGGACCGAAAAAAGTGGTTTCGCATGATAGTCCACCTCGACCCATGTCGACCCTTGCGCGACCCCGACCTTCAGGATTTTGCTCTACGGAAGGGGGTGCACACTTGTGCGCAACCTCGACCTTCAGGATTTTGCTCTACGGAAGGGGGTGCACACTTGTGCGACCCCGACCTTCAGGATTTTGCTCTACGGAAGGGGGTGCACACTTGTGCGACCCCGACCTTCAGGATTTTGCTCTACGGAAGGGGGTGCACAAAAGTGTTCGTTATCAACCTCGGATTGTACTTTTCATCATCTAGGGGCACCGTAGGGACCGAAAAAAGTGGTTTCGCATGATAGTCCACCTCGACCCATGTCGACCCTTGCGCGACCCCGACCTTCAGGATTTTGCTCTACGGAAGGGGGTGCACACTTGTGCGACCCCGACCTTCAGGATTTTGCTCTACGGAAGGGGGTGCACAAAAGTGTTCGTTATCAACCTCGGATTGTACTTTTCATCATCTAGGGGCACCGTAGGGACCGAAAAAAGTGGTTTCGCATGATAGTCCACCTCGACCCATGTCGACCCTTGCGCGACCCCGACCTTCAGGATTTTGCTCTACGGAAGGGGGTCTACTTGTGCGCAACCCCGACCTTCAGGATTTTGCTCTACGGAAGGGGGTGCACAAAAGTGTTCGTAATCAACCTCGGATTGTACTTTTCATCATCTAGGGGCACCGTAGGGACCGAAAAAAGTGGTTTCGCATGATAGTCCACCTCGACCCATGTCGACCCTTGCGCGACCCCGACCTTCAGGATTTTGCTCTACGGAAGGGGGTGCACAAAAGTGTTCGTAATCAACCTCGGATTGTACTTTTCATCATCTAGGGGCACCGTAGGGACCGAAAAAAGTGGTTTCGCATGATAGTCCACCTCGACCCATGTCGACCATTGCGCGACCCCGACCTTCAGGATTTTGCTCTACGGAAGGGGGTCGACTTGTGCGCAACCCCGACCTTCAGGATTTTGCTCTACGGAAGGGGGTGCACAAAAGTGTTCGTAATCAACCTCGGATTGTACTTTTCATCATCTAGGGGCACCGTAGGGACCGAAAAAAGTGGTTTCGCATGATAGTCCACCTCGACCCATGTCGACCCTTGCGCGACCCCGACCTTCAGGATTTTGCTCTACGGAAGGGGGTGCACAAAAGTGTTCGTAATCAACCTCGGATTGTACTTTTCATCATCTAGGGGCACCGTAGGGACCGAAAAAAGTGGTTTCGCATGATAGTCCACCTCGACCCATGTCGACCCTTGCGCGACCCCGACCTTCAGGATTTTGCTCTACGGAAGGGGGTCTACTTGTGCGCAACCCCGACCTTCAGGATTTTGCTCTACGGAAGGGGGTGCACAAAAGTGTTCGTAATCAACCTCGGATTGTACTTTTCATCATCTAGGGGCACCGTAGGGACCGAAAAAAGTGGTTTCGCATGATAGTCCACCTCGACCCATGTCGACCCTTGCGCGACCCCGACCTTCAGGATTTTGCTCTACGGAAGGGGGTCTACTTGTGCGCAACCCCGACCTTCAGGATTTTGCTCTACGGAAGGGGGTGCACAAAAGTGTTCGTAATCAACCTCGGATTGTACTTTTCATCATCTAGGGGCACCGTAGGGACCGAAAAAAGTGGTTTCGCATGATAGTCCACCTCGACCCATGTCGACCCTTGCGCGACCCCGACCTTCAGGATTTTGCTCTACGGAAGGGGGTCGACTTGTGCGCAACCCCGACCTTCAGGATTTTGCTCTACGGAAGGGGGTGCACAAAAGTGTTCGTAATCAACCTCGGATTGTACTTTTCATCATCTAGGGGCACCGTAGGGACCGAAAAAAGTGGTTTCGCATGATAGTCCACCTCGACCCATGTCGACCCTTGCGCGACCCCGACCTTCAGGATTTTGCTCTACGGAAGGGGGTGCACAAAAGTGTTCGTAATCAACCTCGGATTGTACTTTTCATCATCTAGGGGCACCGTAGGGACCGAAAAAAGTGGTTTCGCATGATAGTCCACCTCGACCCATGTCGACCCTTGCGCGACCCCGACCTTCAGGATTTTGCTCTACGGAAGGGGGTCTACTTGTGCGCAACCCCGACCTTCAGGATTTTGCTCTACGGAAGGGGGTGCACAAAAGTGTTCGTAATCAACCTCGGATTGTACTTTTCATCATCTAGGGGCACCGTAGGGACCGAAAAAAGTGGTTTCGCATGATAGTCCACCTCGACCCATGTCGACCCTTGCGCGACCCCGACCTTCAGGATTTTGCTCTACGGAAGGGGGTCTACTTGTGCGCAACCCCGACCTTCAGGATTTTGCTCTACGGAAGGGGGTGCACAAAAGTGTTCGTAATCAACCTCGGATTGTACTTTTCATCATCTAGGGGCACCGTAGGGACCGAAAAAAGTGGTTTCGCATGATAGTCCACCTCGACCCATGTCGACCCTTGCGCGACCCCGACCTTCAGGATTTTGCTCTACGGAAGGGGGTGCACAAAAGTGTTCGTAATCAACCTCGGATTGTACTTTTCATCATCTAGGGGCACCGTAGGGACCGAAAAAAGTGGTTTCGCATGATAGTCCACCTCGACCCATGTCGACCCTTGCGCGACCCCGACCTTCAGGATTTTGCTCTACGGAAGGGGGTGCACAAAAGTGTTCGTAATCAACCTCGGATTGTACTTTTCATCATCTAGGGGCACCGTAGGGACCGAAAAAAGTGGTTTCGCATGATAGTCCACCTCGACCCATGTCGACCCTTGCGCGACCCCGACCTTCAGGATTTTGCTCTACGGAAGGGGGTCTACTTGTGCGCAACCCCGACCTTCAGGATTTTGCTCTACGGAAGGGGGTGCACAAAAGTGTTCGTAATCAACCTCGGATTGTACTTTTCATCATCTAGGGGCACCGTAGGGACCGAAAAAAGTGGTTTCGCATGATAGTCCACCTCGACCCATGTCGACCCTTGCGCGACCCCGACCTTCAGGATTTTGCTCTACGGAAGGGGGTGCACACTTGTGCGACCCCGACCTTCAGGATTTTGCTCTACGGAAGGGGGTGCACAAAAGTGTTCGTAATCAACCTCGGATTGTACTTTTCATCATCTAGGGGCACCGTAGGGACCGAAAAAAGTGGTTTCGCATGATAGTCCACCTCGACCCATGTCGACCCTTGCGCGACCCCGACCTTCAGGATTTTGCTCTACGGAAGGGGTCTACCCTTGCTCGACCCCGACCTTCAGGATTTTGCTCTACGGAAGGGGGTGCACAAAAGTGTTCGTAATCAACCTCGGATTGTACTTTTCATGATCTAGGGGCACCGTAGGGACCGAAAAAAGTGGTTTCGCATGATAGTCCACCTCGACCCATGTCGACCCTTGCGCGACCCCGACCTTCAGGATTTTGCTCTACGGAAGGGGGTGCACACTTGTGCGACCCCGACCTTCAGGATTTTGCTCTACGGAAGGGGGTGCACAAAAGTGTTCGTAATCAACCTCGGATTGTACTTTTCATCATCTAGGGGCACCGTAGGGACCGAAAAAAGTGGTTTCGCATGATAGTCCACCTCGACCCATGTCGACCCTTGCGCGACCCCGACCTTCAGGATTTTGCTCTACGGAAGGGGTCTACCCTTGCTCGACCCCGACCTTCAGGATTTTGCTCTACGGAAGGGGGTGCACAAAAGTGTTCGTAATCAACCTCGGATTGTACTTTTCATGATCTAGGGGCACCGTAGGGACCGAAAAAAGTGGTTTCGCATGATAGTCCACCTCGACCCATGTCGACCCTTGCGCGACCCCGACCTTCAGGATTTTGCTCTACGGAAGGGGGTGCACACTTGTGCGACCCCGACCTTCAGGATTTTGCTCTACGGAAGGGGGTGCACAAAAGTGTTCGTAATCAACCTCGGATTGTACTTTTCATCATCTAGGGGCACCGTAGGGACCGAAAAAAGTGGTTTCGCATGATAGTCCACCTCGACCCATGTCGACCCTTGCGCGACCCCGACCTTCAGGATTTTGCTCTACGGAAGGGGGTGCACAAAAGTGTTCGTAATCAACCTCGGATTGTACTTTTCATCATCTAGGGGCACCGTAGGGACCGAAAAAAGTGGTTTCGCATGATAGTCCACCTCGACCCATGTCGACCCTTGCGCGACCCCGACCTTCAGGATTTTGCTCTACGGAAGGGGGTCTACTTGTGCGCAACCCCGACCTTCAGGATTTTGCTCTACGGAAGGGGGTGCACAAAAGTGTTCGTAATCAACCTCGGATTGTACTTTTCATCATCTAGGGGCACCGTAGGGACCGAAAAAAGTGGTTTCGCATGATAGTCCACCTCGACCCATGTCGACCCTTGCGCGACCCCGACCTTCAGGATTTTGCTCTACGGAAGGGGGTGCACAAAAGTGTTCGTAATCAACCTCGGATTGTACTTTTCATCATCTAGGGGCACCGTAGGGACCGAAAAAAGTGGTTTCGCATGATAGTCCACCTCGACCCATGTCGACCCTTGCGCGACCCCGACCTTCAGGATTTTGCTCTACGGAAGGGGGTCTACTTGTGCGCAACCCCGACCTTCAGGATTTTGCTCTACGGAAGGGGGTGCACAAAAGTGTTCGTAATCAACCTCGGATTGTACTTTTCATCATCTAGGGGCACCGTAGGGACCGAAAAAAGTGGTTTCGCATGATAGTCCACCTCGACCCATGTCGACCCTTGCGCGACCCCGACCTTCAGGATTTTGCTCTACGGAAGGGGGTCGACTTGTGCGCGACCCCGACCTTCAGGATTTTGCTCTACGGAAGGGGGTGCACAAAAGTGTTCGTAATCAACCTCGGATTGTACTTTTCATCATCTAGGGGCACCGTAGGGACCGAACAAAGTGGTTTCGCATGATAGTCCACCTCGACCCATGTCGACCCTTGCGCGACCCCGACCTTCAGGATTTTGCTCTACGGAAGGGGGTCGACTTGTGCGCAACCCCGACCTTCAGGATTTTGCTCTACGGAAGGGGGTGCACAAAAGTGTTCGTAATCAACCTCGGATTGTACTTTTCATCATCTAGGGGCACCGTAGGGACCGAAAAAAGTGGTTTCGCATGATAGTCCACCTCGACCCATGTCGACCCTTGCGCGACCCCGACCTTCAGGATTTTGCTCTACGGAAGGGGGTGCACACTTGTGCGACCCCGACCTTCAGGATTTTGCTCTACGGAAGGGGGTGCACAAAAGTGTTCGTAATCAACCTCGGATTGTACTTTTCATCATCTAGGGGCACCGTAGGGACCGAAAAAAGTGGTTTCGCATGATAGTCCACCTCGACCCATGTCGACCCTTGCGCGACCCCGACCTTCAGGATTTTGCTCTACGGAAGGGGGTCTACTTGTGCGCAACCCCGACCTTCAGGATTTTGCTCTACGGAAGGGGGTGCACAAAAGTGTTCGTAATCAACCTCGGATTGTACTTTTCATCATCTAGGGGCACCGTAGGGACCGAAAAAAGTGGTTTCGCATGATAGTCCACCTCGACCCATGTCGACCCTTGCGCGACCCCGACCTTCAGGATTTTGCTCTACGGAAGGGGGTGCACACTTGTGCGACCCCGACCTTCAGGATTTTGCTCTACGGAAGGGGGTGCACAAAAGTGTTCGTAATCAACCTCGGATTGTACTTTTCATCATCTAGGGGCACCGTAGGGACCGAAAAAAGTGGTTTCGCATGATAGTCCACCTCGACCCATGTCGACCCTTGCGCGACCCCGACCTTCAGGATTTTGCTCTACGGAAGGGGGTCTACTTGTGCGCAACCCCGACCTTCAGGATTTTGCTCTACGGAAGGGGGTGCACAAATGTGTTCGTAATCAACCTCGGATTGTACTTTTCATCATCTAGGGGCACCGTAGGGACCGAAAAAAGTGGTTTCGCATGATAGTCCACCTCGACCCATGTCGACCCTTGCGCGACCCCGACCTTCAGGATTTTGCTCTACGGAAGGGGGTGCACACTTGTGCGACCCCGACCTTCAGGATTTTGCTCTACGGAAGGGGGTGCACAAAAGTGTTCGTAATCAACCTCGGATTGTACTTTTCATCATCTAGGGGCACCGTAGGGACCGAAAAAAGTGGTTTCGCATGATAGTCCACCTCGACCCATGTCGACCCTTGCGCGACCCCGACCTTCAGGATTTTGCTCTACGGAAGGGGGTGCACAAAAGTGTTCGTAATCAACCTCGGATTGTACTTTTCATCATCTAGGGGCACCGTAGGGACCGAAAAAAGTGGTTTCGCATGATAGTCCACCTCGACCCATGTCGACCCTTGCGCGACCCCGACCTTCAGGATTTTGCTCTACGGAAGGGGGTCTACTTGTGCGCAACCCCGACCTTCAGGATTTTGCTCTACGGAAGGGGGTGCACAAAAGTGTTCGTAATCAACCTCGGATTGTACTTTTCATCATCTAGGGGCACCGTAGGGACCGAAAAAAGTGGTTTCGCATGATAGTCCACCTCGACCCATGTCGACCCTTGCGCGACCCCGACCTTCAGGATTTTGCTCTACGGAAGGGGGTGCACAAAAGTGTTCGTAATCAACCTCGGATTGTACTTTTCATCATCTAGGGGCACCGTAGGGACCGAAAAAAGTGGTTTCGCATGATAGTCCACCTCGACCCATGTCGACCCTTGCGCGACCCCGACCTTCAGGATTTTGCTCTACGGAAGGGGGTCTACTTGTGCGCAACCCCGACCTTCAGGATTTTGCTCTACGGAAGGGGGTGCACAAAAGTGTTCGTAATCAACCTCGGATTGTACTTTTCATCATCTAGGGGCACCGTAGGGACCGAAAAAAGTGGTTTCGCATGATAGTCCACCTCGACCCATGTCGACCCTTGCGCGACCCCGACCTTCAGGATTTTGCTCTACGGAAGGGGGTGCACACTTGTGCGACCCCGACCTTCAGGATTTTGCTCTACGGAAGGGGGTGCACAAAAGTGTTCGTAATCAACCTCGGATTGTACTTTTCATCATCTAGGGGCACCGTAGGGACCGAAAAAAGTGGTTTCGCATGATAGTCCACCTCGACCCATGTCGACCCTTGCGCGACCCCGACCTTCAGTATTTTGCTCTACGGAAGGGGGTCTACTTATGCGCAACCCCGACCTTCAGGATTTTGCTCTACGGAAGGGGGTGCACAAAAGTGTTCGTAATCAACCTCGGATTGTACTTTTCATCATCTAGGGGCACCGTAGGGACCGAAAAAAGTGGTTTCGCATGATAGTCCACCTCGACCCATGTCGACCCTTGCGCGACCCCGACCTTCAGGATTTTGCTCTACGGAAGGGGTCTACCCTTGCTCGACCCCGACCTTCAGGATTTTGCTCTACGGAAGGGGGTGCACAAAAGTGTTCGTAATCAACCTCGGATTGTACTTTTCATCATCTAGGGGCACCGTAGGGACCGAAAAAAGTGGTTTCGCATGATAGTCCACCTCGACCCATGTCGACCCTTGCGCGACCCCGACCTTCAGGATTTTGCTCTACGGAAGGGGGTGCACAAAAGTGTTCGTAATCAACCTCGGATTGTACTTTTCATCATCTAGGGGCACCGTAGGGACCGAAAAAAGTGGTTTCGCATGATAGTCCACCTCGACCCATGTCGACCCTTGCGCGACCCCGACCTTCAGGATTTTGCTCTACGGAAGGGGGTGCACAAAAGTGTTCGTAATCAACCTCGGATTGTACTTTTCATCATCTAGGGGCACCGTAGGGACCGAAAAAAGTGGTTTCGCATGATAGTCAACCTCGACCCATGTCGACCCTTGCGCGACCCCGACCTTCAGGATTTTGCTCTACGGAAGGGGGTCTACTTGTGCGCAACCCCGACCTTCAGGATTTTGCTCTACGGAAGGGGGTGCACAAAAGTGTTCGTAATCAACCTCGGATTGTACTTTTCATCATCTAGGGGCACCGTAGGGACCGAAAAAAGTGGTTTCGCATGATAGTCCACCTCGACCCATGTCGACCCTTGCGCGACCCCGACCTTCAGGATTTTGCTCTACGGAAGGGGGTCTACTTGTGCGCAACCCCGACCTTCAGGATTTTGCTCTACGGAAGGGGGTGCACAAAAGTGTTCGTAATCAACCTCGGATTGTACTTTTCATCATCTAGGGGCACCGTAGGGACCGAAAAAAGTGGTTTCGCATGATAGTCCACCTCGACCCATGTCGACCCTTGCGCGACCCCGACCTTCAGGATTTTGCTCTACGGAAGGGGGTGCACACTTGTGCGACCCCGACCTTCAGGATTTTGCTCTACGGAAGGGGGTGCACAAAAGTGTTCGTAATCAACCTCGGATTGTACTTTTCATCATCTAGGGGCACCGTAGGGACCGAAAAAAGTGGTTTCGCATGATAGTCCACCTCGACCCATGTCGACCCTTGCGCGACCCCGACCTTCAGGATTTTGCTCTACGGAAGGGGGTCTACTTGTGCGCAACCCCGACCTTCAGGATTTTGCTCTACGGAAGGGGGTGCACAAAAGTGTTCGTAAT
>NW_026525500.1:150000-195000 GCF_943737925.1 Anopheles nili | reverse complement strand
GTTTGGTTCATCGCTCATCTCTACATTACGCCGAGCTCAACTAGTATTGTTCGTTTCACCGTTTGATGCGAGATCGGGGTATACCCGGTACCGCGGTACTTCCCACCCAGGTTGGATGGCCGTACAACACTCAAGAAGTAACAACGTGCCGGTGCTAAGCACCGTCTCCTCAAGATCTACGAGTTCTGACACCTCTTGGCTACTTGACCCCTTTCCCGGTGGGTGCAAGTCACTCTACTCCGAGCCCTGGGACACCTTCCCAGGGTGTTTTCCATGTACCACTAACCCTTGGTTGGACACCTCTTGGCTACTTGACCCCTTTCCCGGTGGGTGCAAGTCACCGTGCGGAACCTTTCGGCCGCTCTCCCTAGGACTGTGTTGCAGGCAAGCACAGTGGTTCCGCGACCTAGAGACAGCGGCATCCCTTGTTACTGCTAATCCGAGCCCTGGGAAACCTTCCCAGGGTGTTTTCCATGTACCACTAGCCTCTGGTTGACCATCGGTGGAGGTACTTGATTTCACCCAAAACCACCCTAGGTCACCGTTCCGACCGCCCAGCTACCGTTAAAACGCCTCCGGACACCAGGACACACCTTCCCGGTACCAGAACCAGTCGTAGTTGCCGTCACCCAAATTTCATACAACCGTCACCCACGGGCCGAAACACCTTGCCACTACATGAGTCTAGTATTAGGTCCTAGGGTCTCTTTTCGACAACTCCCGACCTCCCTGATATCGAATCGTCAGTTTACATGAGGAGGCTAAACTTTCTATGACGACTCAGTACAACCATACCTCCCTATAATAGTGAAATGTCAAATTCTAGGGCTTTTTGGCCATGGAAAATTCTGAAGCTCGGCACGAGCAAACATGACCCATGCTTGTATCTCCGAAACTATGAGTCTGACAGTTTTGCACCCTTCTGCGGAAAGTTGTGTCTCGGTAAGCCTAAAAAGTCAGTAGAACATCACGAAACGATCCGACCACTCCTTCGACCTGTTTTGGGGTTTTGCAGTTTTCCATGGGGTATTTTGTATGGGGAAAACCGACCCATGCCCGTATCTCCGTACCTAAGCGTCTGACGGTCTTGGACCCCTTTAGGTAAAAGTTGCATTCCGTCGAGCTGAACATTTCACTAGAACATCGCGAAACGATCCGACGACTCCTTCTGGGAGTTTTTGGGGTCCGAAGGTTTTCTGGGACTTAGTCTCTGGAGCAACATTTCTGAAGCTCGGCACGAGCAACCACGCACGTGTCTTATATCTCCGTAAGTAAGGGTCTGACGGTCTTGGACACCTTTAGCAAAAAGTTGCGCTCTATCGAATGGAACATTTCACTAGAACACCACGAAACGATCCGACCACTCCTTCGACCTGTTTTGGGGTTTTGCAGTTTTCCATGGGGTATTTTGTATGGGGAAAACCGACCCATGCCCGTATCTCCGTACCTAAGCGTCTGACGGTCTTGGACCCCTTGAGGTAAAAGTTGCATTCCGTCGAGCTGAACATTTCACTAGAACATCGCGAAACGATCCGACGACTCCTTCTGGGAGTTTTTGGGGTCCGAAGGTTTTCTGGGACTTAGTCTCTGGAGCAACATTTCTGAAGCTCGGCACGGGCAACCACGCACGTGTCTTATATCTCCGTAAGTAAGGGTCTGACGGTCTTGGACACCTTTAGCAAAAAGTTGCGTATAACCATCCTCGTCAATACTCTCGAACACTGTAACTCGATCCGACCACTCCTTGGTACACTTTTGTGGGTTGCCAGTTTCGGTTGGGACTTAGTCTCTGGAGACCAAATTCTGAAGCTCGGCGTGGGTACCGGTTTTTCGTGCACGTCAGAGGGCCTCGACCGCCCCGAGAACCCGACCTTCAGGATTTTGGCCATTTTTGGGGGTGCACAAAAGTGTTCGTAATCAACCTCGGATTGTACTTTTCATCATCTAGGGGCACCGTAGGGACCGAAAAAAGTGGTTTCGCATGATAGTCCACCTCGACCCATGTCGACCCTTGCGCGACCCCGACCTTCAGGATTTTGCTCTACGGAAGGGGGTGCACAAAAGTGTTCGTAATCAACCTCGGATTGTACTTTTCATCATCTAGGGGCACCGTAGGGACCGAAAAAAGTGGTTTCGCATGATAGTCCACCTCGACCCATGTCGACCCTTGCGCGACCCCGACCTTCAGGATTTTGCTCTACGGAAGGGGGTCTACTTGTGCGCAACCCCGACCTTCAGGATTTTGCTCTACGGAAGGGGGTGCACAAAAGTGTTCGTAATCAACCTCGGATTGTACTTTTCATCATCTAGGGGCACCGTAGGGACCGAAAAAAGTGGTTTCGCATGATAGTCCACCTCGACCCATGTCGACCCTTGCGCGACCCCGACCTTCAGGATTTTGCTCTACGGTAGGGGGTGCACACTTGCGCGACCCCGACCTTCAGGATTTTGCTCTACGGAAGGGGGTGCACAAAAGTGTTCGTAATCAACCTCGGATTGTACTTTTCATCATCTAGGGGCACCGTAGGGACCGAAAAAAGTGGTTTCGCATGATAGTCCACCTCGACCCATGTCGACCCTTGCGCGACCCCGACCTTCAGGATTTTGCTCTACGGAAGGGGGTGCACACTTGTGCGACCCCGACCTTCAGGATTTTGCTCTACGGAAGGGGGTGCACAAAAGTGTTCGTAATCAACCTCGGATTGTACTTTTCATCATCTAGGGGCACCGTAGGGACCGAAAAAAGTGGTTTCGCATGATAGTCCACCTCGACCCATGTCGACCCTTGCGCAACCCCGACCTTCAGGATTTTGCTCTACGGAAGGGGGTGCACAAAAGTGTTCGTAATCAACCTCGGATTGTACTTTTCATCATCTAGGGGCACCGTAGGGACCGAAAAAAGTGGTTTCGCATGATAGTCCACCTCGACCCATGTCGACCCTTGCGCGACCCCGACCTTCAGGATTTTGCTCTACGGTAGGGGGTGCACACTTGCGCGACCCCGACCTTCAGGATTTTGCTCTACGGAAGGGGGTGCACAAAAGTGTTCGTAATCAACCTCGGATTGTACTTTTCATCATCTAGGGGCACCGTAGGGACCGAAAAAAGTGGTTTCGCATGATAGTCCACCTCGACCCATGTCGACCCTTGCGCGACCCCGACCTTCAGGATTTTGCTCTACGGAAGGGGGTGCACAAAAGTGTTCGTAATCAACCTCGGATTGTACTTTTCATCATCTAGGGGCACCGTAGGGACCGAAAAAAGTGGTTTCGCATGATAGTCCACCTCGACCCATGTCTACCCTTGCGCGACCCCGACCTTCAGGATTTTGCTCTACGGAAGGGGGTGCACAAAAGTGTTCGTAATCAACCTCGGATTGTACTTTTCATCATCTAGGGGCACCGTAGGGACCGAAAAAAGTGGTTTCGCATGATAGTCCACCTCGACCCATGTCGACCCTTGCGCGACCCCGACCTTCAGGATTTTGCTCTACGGAAGGGGGTCTACTTGTGCGCAACCCCGACCTTCAGGATTTTGCTCTACGGAAGGGGGTGCACAAAAGTGTTCGTAATCAACCTCGGATTGTACTTTTCATCATCTAGGGGCACCGTAGGGACCGAAAAAAGTGGTTTCGCATGATAGTCCACCTCGACCCATGTCGACCCTTGCGCGACCCCGACCTTCAGGATTTTGCTCTACGGAAGGGGGTCGACCCTTGCGCGACCCCGACCTTCAGGATTTTGCTCTACGGAAGGGGGTGCACAAAAGTGTTCGTAATCAACCTCGGATTGTACTTTTCATCATCTAGGGGCACCGTAGGGACCGAAAAAAGTGGTTTCGCATGATAGTCCACCTCGACCCATGTCGACCCTTGCGCGACCCCGACCTTCAGGATTTTGCTCTACGGAAGGGGGTGCACAAAAGTGTTCGTAATCAACCTCGGATTGTACTTTTCATCATCTAGGGGCACCGTAGGGACCGAAAAAAGTGGTTTCGCATGATAGTCCACCTCGACCCATGTCGACCCTTGCGCAACCCCGACCTTCAGGATTTTGCTCTACGGAAGGGGGTGCACAAAAGTGTTCGTAATCAACCTCGGATTGTACTTTTCATCATCTAGGGGCACCGTAGGGACCGAAAAAAGTGGTTTCGCATGATAGTCCACCTCGACCCATGTCGACCCTTGCGCGACCCCGACCTTCAGGATTTTGCTCTACGGAAGGGGGTGCACACTTGTGCGACCCCGACCTTCAGGATTTTGCTCTACGGAAGGGGGTCTACTTGTGCGCAACCCCGACCTTCAGGATTTTGCTCTACGGAAGGGGGTGCACAAAAGTGTTCGTAATCAACTTCGGATTGTACTTTTCATCATCTAGGGGCACCGTAGGGACCGAAAAAAGTGGTTTCGCATGATAGTCCACCTCGACCCATGTCGACCCTTGCGCGACCCCGACCTTCAGGATTTTGCTCTACGGAAGGGGGTGCACACTTGTGCGACCCCGACCTTCAGGATTTTGCTCTACGGAAGGGGGTGCACAAAAGTGTTCGTAATCAACCTCGGATTGTACTTTTCATCATCTAGGGGCACCGTAGGGACCGAAAAAAGTGGTTTCGCATGATAGTCCACCTCGACCCATGTCGACCCTTGCGCGACCCCGACCTTCAGGATTTTGCTCTACGGAAGGGGGTGCACACTTGTGCGACCCCGACCTTCAGGATTTTGCTCTACGGAAGGGGGTGCACAAAAGTGTTCGTAATCAACCTCGGATTGTACTTTTCATCATCTAGGGGCACCGTAGGGACCGAAAAAAGTGGTTTCGCATGATAGTCCACCTCGACCCATGTCGACCCTTGCGCGACCCCGACCTTCAGGATTTTGCTCTACGGAAGGGGGTGCACACTTGTGCGACCCCGACCTTCAGGATTTTGCTCTACGGAAGGGGGTGCACAAAAGTGTTCGTAATCAACTTCGGATTGTACTTTTCATCATCTAGGGGCACCGTAGGGACCGAAAAAAGTGGTTTCGCATGATAGTCCACCTCGACCCATGTCGACCCTTGCGCGACCCCGACCTTCAGGATTTTGCTCTACGGAAGGGGGTGCACACTTGTGCGACCCCGACCTTCAGGATTTTGCTCTACGGAAGGGGGTGCACAAAAGTGTTCGTAATCAACCTCGGATTGTACTTTTCATCATCTAGGGGCACCGTAGGGACCGAAAAAAGTGGTTTCGCATGATAGTCCACCTCGACCCATGTCGACCCTTGCGCGACCCCGACCTTCAGGATTTTGCTCTACGGAAGGGGGTGCACAAAAGTGTTCGTAATCAACCTCGGATTGTACTTTTCATCATCTAGGGGCACCGTAGGGACCGAAAAAAGTGGTTTCGCATGATAGTCCACCTCGACCCATGTCGACCCTTGCGCGACCCCGACCTTCAGGATTTTGCTCTACGGAAGGGGGTCTACTTGTGCGCAACCCCGACCTTCAGGATTTTGCTCTACGGAAGGGGGTGCACAAAAGTGTTCGTAATCAACCTCGGATTGTACTTTTCATCATCTAGGGGCACCGTAGGGACCGAAAAAAGTGGTTTCGCATGATAGTCCACCTCGACCCATGTCGACCCTTGCGCGACCCCGACCTTCAGGATTTTGCTCTACGGAAGGGGGTGCACAAAAGTGTTCGTAATCAACCTCGGATTGTACTTTTCATCATCTAGGGGCACCGTAGGGACCGAAAAAAGTGGTTTCGCATGATAGTCCACCTCGACCCATGTCGACCCTTGCGCGACCCCGACCTTCAGGATTTTGCTCTACGGAAGGGGGTCTACTTGTGCGCAACCCCGACCTTCAGGATTTTGCTCTACGGAAGGGGGTGCACAAAAGTGTTCGTAATCAACCTCGGATTGTACTTTTCATCATCTAGGGGCACCGTAGGGACCGAAAAAAGTGGTTTCGCATGATAGTCCACCTCGACCCATGTCGACCCTTGCGCGACCCCGACCTTCAGGATTTTGCTCTACGGAAGGGGGTCTACTTGTGCGCAACCCCGACCTTCAGGATTTTGCTCTACGGAAGGGGGTGCACACTTGTGCGACCCCGACCTTCAGGATTTTGCTCTACGGAAGGGGGTGCACAAAAGTGTTCGTAATCAACCTCGGATTGTACTTTTCATCATCTAGGGGCACCGTAGGGACCGAAAAAAGTGGTTTCGCATGATAGTCCACCTCGACCCATGTCGACCCTTGCGCGACCCCGACCTTCAGGATTTTGCTCTACGGAAGGGGGTGCACAAAAGTGTTCGTAATCAACTTCGGATTGTACTTTTCATCATCTAGGGGCACCGTAGGGACCGAAAAAAGTGGTTTCGCATGATAGTCCACCTCGACCCATGTCGACCCTTGCGCGACCCCGACCTTCAGGATTTTGCTCTACGGAAGGGGGTGCACACTTGTGCGACCCCGACCTTCAGGATTTTGCTCTACGGAAAGGGGTGCACAAAAGTGTTCGTAATCAACCTCGGATTGTACTTTTCATCATCTAGGGGCACCGTAGGGACCGAAAAAAGTGGTTTCGCATGATAGTCCACCTCGACCCATGTCGACCCTTGCGCGACCCCGACCTTCAGGATTTTGCTCTACGGAAGGGGGTCTACTTGTGCGCAACCCCGACCTTCAGGATTTTGCTCTACGGAAGGGGGTGCACAAAAGTGTTCGTAATCAACCTCGGATTGTACTTTTCATCATCTAGGGGCACCGTAGGGACCGAAAAAAGTGGTTTCGCATGATAGTCCACCTCGACCCATGTCGACCCTTGCGCGACCCCGACCTTCAGGATTTTGCTCTACGGAAGGGGGTGCACAAAAGTGTTCGTAATCAACCTCGGATTGTACTTTTCATCATCTAGGGGCACCGTAGGGACCGAAAAAAGTGGTTTCGCATGATAGTCCACCTCGACCCATGTCGACCCTTGCGCGACCCCGACCTTCAGGATTTTGCTCTACGGAAGGGGGTGCACACTTGTGCGACCCCGACCTTCAGGATTTTGCTCTACGGAAGGGGGTGCACAAAAGTGTTCGTAATCAACCTCGGATTGTACTTTTCATCATCTAGGGGCACCGTAGGGACCGAAAAAAGTGGTTTCGCATGATAGTCCACCTCGACCCATGTCGACCCTTGCGCGACCCCGACCTTCAGGATTTTGCTCTACGGAAGGGGGTGCACAAAAGTGTTCGTAATCAACCTCGGATTGTACTTTTCATCATCTAGGGGCACCGTAGGGACCGAAAAAAGTGGTTTCGCATGATAGTCCACCTCGACCCATGTCGACCCTTGCGCGACCCCGACCTTCAGGATTTTGCTCTACGGAAGGGGGTCTACTTGTGCGCAACCCCGACCTTCAGGATTTTGCTCTACGGAAGGGGGTGCACAAAAGTGTTCGTAATCAACCTCGGATTGTACTTTTCATCATCTAGGGGCACCGTAGGGACCGAAAAAAGTGGTTTCGCATGATAGTCCACCTCGACCCATGTCGACCCTTGCGCGACCCCGACCTTCAGGATTTTGCTCTACGGAAGGGGGTCTACTTGTGCGCAACCCCGACCTTCAGGATTTTGCTCTACGGAAGGGGGTGCACAAAAGTGTTCGTAATCAACCTCGGATTGTACTTTTCATCATCTAGGGGCACCGTAGGGACCGAAAAAAGTGGTTTCGCATGATAGTCCACCTCGACCCATGTCGACCCTTGCGCTACCCCGACCTTCAGGATTTTGCTCTACGGAAGGGGGTGCACAAAAGTGTTCGTAATCAACCTCGGATTGTACTTTTCATCATCTAGGGGCACCGTAGGGACCGAAAAAAGTGGTTTCGCATGATAGTCCACCTCGACCCATGTCGACCCTTGCGCGACCCCGACCTTCAGGATTTTGCTCTACGGAAGGGGGTGCACAAAAGTGTTCGTAATCAACCTCGGATTGTACTTTTCATCATCTAGGGGCACCGTAGGGACCGAAAAAAGTGGTTTCGCATGATAGTCCACCTCGACCCATGTCGACCCTTGCGCGACCCCGACCTTCAGGATTTTGCTCTACGGAAGGGGGTCTACTTGTGCGCAACCCCGACCTTCAGGATTTTGCTCTACGGAAGGGGGTGCACAAAAGTGTTCGTAATCAACCTCGGATTGTACTTTTCATCATCTAGGGGCACCGTAGGGACCGAAAAAAGTGGTTTCGCATGATAGTCCACCTCGACCCATGTCGACCCTTGCGCGACCCCGACCTTCAGGATTTTGCTCTACGGAAGGGGGTCGACCCTTGCGCGACCCCGACCTTCAGGATTTTGCTCTACGGAAGGGGGTCTACTTGTGCGCAACCCCGACCTTCAGGATTTTGCTCTACGGAAGGGGGTGCACAAAAGTGTTCGTAATCAACCTCGGATTGTACTTTTCATCATCTAGGGGCACCGTAGGGACCGAAAAAAGTGGTTTCGCATGATAGTCCACCTCGACCCATGTCGACCCTTGCGCTACCCCGACCTTCAGGATTTTGCTCTACGGAAGGGGGTGCACAAAAGTGTTCGTAATCAACCTCGGATTGTACTTTTCATCATCTAGGGGCACCGTAGGGACCGAAAAAAGTGGTTTCGCATGATAGTCCACCTCGACCCATGTCTACCCTTGCGCGACCCCGACCTTCAGGATTTTGCTCTACGGAAGGGGGTGCACAAAAGTGTTCGTAATCAACCTCGGATTGTACTTTTCATCATCTAGGGGCACCGTAGGGACCGAAAAAAGTGGTTTCGCATGATAGTCCACCTCGACCCATGTCGACCCTTGCGCGACCCCGACCTTCAGGATTTTGCTCTACGGAAGGGGGTCTACTTGTGCGCAACCCCGACCTTCAGGATTTTGCTCTACGGAAGGGGGTGCACAAAAGTGTTCGTAATCAACCTCGGATTGTACTTTTCATCATCTAGGGGCACCGTAGGGACCGAAAAAAGTGGTTTCGCATGATAGTCCACCTCGACCCATGTCGACCCTTGCGCGACCCCGACCTTCAGGATTTTGCTCTACGGAAGGGGGTCGACCCTTGCGCGACCCCGACCTTCAGGATTTTGCTCTACGGAAGGGGGTGCACAAAAGTGTTCGTAATCAACCTCGGATTGTACTTTTCATCATCTAGGGGCACCGTAGGGACCGAAAAAAGTGGTTTCGCATGATAGTCCACCTCGACCCATGTCGACCCTTGCGCGACCCCGACCTTCAGGATTTTGCTCTACGGAAGGGGGTGCACAAAAGTGTTCGTAATCAACCTCGGATTGTACTTTTCATCATCTAGGGGCACCGTAGGGACCGAAAAAAGTGGTTTCGCATGATAGTCCACCTCGACCCATGTCGACCCTTGCGCGACCCCGACCTTCAGGATTTTGCTCTACGGAAGGGGGTCTACTTGTGCGCAACCCCGACCTTCAGGATTTTGCTCTACGGAAGGGGGTGCACAAAAGTGTTCGTAATCAACCTCGGATTGTACTTTTCATCATCTAGGGGCACCGTAGGGACCGAAAAAAGTGGTTTCGCATGATAGTCCACCTCGACCCATGTCGACCCTTGCGCGACCCCGACCTTCAGGATTTTGCTCTACGGAAGGGGGTCGACCCTTGCGCGACCCCGACCTTCAGGATTTTGCTCTACGGAAGGGGGTGCACAAAAGTGTTCGTAATCAACCTCGGATTGTACTTTTCATCATCTAGGGGCACCGTAGGGACCGAAAAAAGTGGTTTCGCATGATAGTCCACCTCGACCCATGTCGACCCTTGCGCGACCCCGACCTTCAGGATTTTGCTCTACGGAAGGGGGTCGACTTGTGCGCAACCCCGACCTTCAGGATTTTGCTCTACGGAAGGGGGTGCACAAAAGTGTTCGTAATCAACCTCGGATTGTACTTTTCATCATCTAGGGGCACCGTAGGGACCGAAAAAAGTGGTTTCGCATGATAGTCCACCTCGACCCATGTCGACCCTTGCGCGACCCCGACCTTCAGGATTTTGCTCTACGGAAGGGGGTCGACTTGTGCGCAACCCCGACCTTCAGGATTTTGCTCTACGGAAGGGGGTGCACAAAAGTGTTCGTAATCAACCTCGGATTGTACTTTTCATCATCTAGGGGCACCGTAGGGACCGAAAAAAGTGGTTTCGCATGATAGTCCACCTCGACCCATGTCGACCCTTGCGCGACCCCGACCTTCAGGATTTTGCTCTACGGAAGGGGGTCTACTTGTGCGCAACCCCGACCTTCAGGATTTTGCTCTACGGAAGGGGGTCTACTTGTGCGCAACCCCGACCTTCAGGATTTTGCTCTACGGAAGGGGGTGCACAAAAGTGTTCGTAATCAACCTCGGATTGTACTTTTCATCATCTAGGGGCACCGTAGGGACCGAAAAAAGTGGTTTCGCATGATAGTCCACCTCGACCCATGTCGACCCTTGCGCGACCCCGACCTTCAGGATTTTGCTCTACGGAAGGGGGTGCACAAAAGTGTTCGTAATCAACCTCGGATTGTACTTTTCATCATCTAGGGGCACCGTAGGGACCGAAAAAAGTGGTTTCGCATGATAGTCCACCTCGACCCATGTCGACCCTTGCGCGACCCCGACCTTCAGGATTTTGCTCTACGGAAGGGGGTCTACTTGTGCGCAACCCCGACCTTCAGGATTTTGCTCTACGGAAGGGGGTGCACAAAAGTGTTCGTAATCAACCTCGGATTGTTCTTTTCATCATCTAGGGGCACCGTAGGGACCGAAAAAAGTGGTTTCGCATGATAGTCCACCTCGACCCATGTCGACCCTTGCGCGACCCCGACCTTCAGGATTTTGCTCTACGGAAGGGGGTGCACAAAAGTGTTCGTAATCAACCTCGGATTGTACTTTTCATCATCTAGGGGCACCGTAGGGACCGAAAAAAGTGGTTTCGCATGATAGTCCACCTCGACCCATGTCGACCCTTGCGCGACCCCGACCTTCAGGATTTTGCTCTACGGAAGGGGGTGCACAAAAGTGTTCGTAATCAACCTCGGATTGTACTTTTCATCATCTAGGGGCACCGTAGGGACCGAAAAAAGTGGTTTCGCATGATAGTCCACCTCGACCCATGTCGACCCTTGCGCGACCCCGACCTTCAGGATTTTGCTCTACGGAAGGGGGTCTACTTGTGCGCAACCCCGACCTTCAGGATTTTGCTCTACGGAAGGGGGTGCACAAAAGTGTTCGTAATCAACCTCGGATTGTACTTTTCATCATCTAGGGGCACCGTAGGGACCGAAAAAAGTGGTTTCGCATGATAGTCCACCTCGACCCATGTCGACCCTTGCGCGACCCCGACCTTCAGGATTTTGCTCTACGGAAGGGGGTCTACTTGTGCGCAACCCCGACCTTCAGGATTTTGCTCTACGGAAGGGGGTGCACAAAAGTGTTCGTAATCAACCTCGGATTGTACTTTTCATCATCTAGGGGCACCGTAGGGACCGAAAAAAGTGGTTTCGCATGATAGTCCACCTCGACCCATGTCGACCCTTGCGCGACCCCGACCTTCAGGATTTTGCTCTACGGAAGGGGGTCTACTTGTGCGCAACCCCGACCTTCAGGATTTTGCTCTACGGAAGGGGGTGCACAAAAGTGTTCGTAATCAACCTCGGATTGTACTTTTCATCATCTAGGGGCACCGTAGGGACCGAAAAAAGTGGTTTCGCATGATAGTCCACCTCGACCCATGTCGACCCTTGCGCGACCCCGACCTTCAGGATTTTGCTCTACGGAAGGGGGTCTACTTGTGCGCAACCCCGACCTTCAGGATTTTGCTCTACGGAAGGGGGTGCACAAAAGTGTTCGTAATCAACCTCGGATTGTACTTTTCATCATCTAGGGGCACCGTAGGGACCGAAAAAAGTGGTTTCGCATGATAGTCCACCTCGACCCATGTCGACCCTTGCGCGACCCCGACCTTCAGGATTTTGCTCTACGAAAGGGGGTCGACTTGTGCGCAACCCCGACCTTCAGGATTTTGCTCTACGGAAGGGGGTGCACAAAAGTGTTCGTAATCAACCTCGGATTGTACTTTTCATCATCTAGGGGCACCGTAGGGACCGAAAAAAGTGGTTTCGCATGATAGTCCACCTCGACCCATGTCGACCCTTGCGCGACCCCGACCTTCAGGATTTTGCTCTACGGAAGGGGTCTACCCTTGCTCGACCCCGACCTTCAGGATTTTGCTCTACGGAAGGGGGTGCACAAAAGTGTTCGTAATCAACCTCGGATTGTACTTTTCATCATCTAGGGGCACCGTAGGGACCGAAAAAAGTGGTTTCGCATGATAGTCCACCTCGACCCATGTCGACCCTTGCGCGACCCCGACCTTCAGGATTTTGCTCTACGGAAGGGGGTGCACAAAAGTGTTCGTAATCAACCTCGGATTGTACTTTTCATCATCTAGGGGCACCGTAGGGACCGAAAAAAGTGGTTTCGCATGATAGTCCACCTCGACCCATGTCGACCCTTGCGCGACCCCGACCTTCAGGATTTTGCTCTACGGAAGGGGTCTACCCTTGCTCGACCCCGACCTTCAGGATTTTGCTCTACGGAAGGGGGTGCACAAAAGTGTTCGTAATCAACCTCGGATTGTACTTTTCATCATCTAGGGGCACCGTAGGGACCGAAAAAAGTGGTTTCGCATGATAGTCCACCTCGACCCATGTCGACCCTTGCGCGACCCCGACCTTCAGGATTTTGCTCTACGGAAGGGGGTGCACAAAAGTGTTCGTAATCAACCTCGGATTGTACTTTTCATCATCTAGGGGCACCGTAGGGACCGAAAAAAGTGGTTTCGCATGATAGTCCACCTCGACCCATGTCGACCCTTGCGCGACCCCGACCTTCAGGATTTTGCTCTACGGAAGGGGTCTACCCTTGCTCGACCCCGACCTTCAGGATTTTGCTCTACGGAAGGGGGTGCACAAAAGTGTTCGTAATCAACCTCGGATTGTACTTTTCATCATCTAGGGGCACCGTAGGGACCGAAAAAAGTGGTTTCGCATGATAGTCCACCTCGACCCATGTCGACCCTTGCGCGACCCCGACCTTCAGGATTTTGCTCTACGGAAGGGGGTGCACAAAAGTGTTCGTAATCAACCTCGGATTGTACTTTTCATCATCTAGGGGCACCGTAGGGACCGAAAAAAGTGGTTTCGCATGATAGTCCACCTCGACCCATGTCGACCCTTGCGCGACCCCGACCTTCAGGATTTTGCTCTACGGAAGGGGGTCGACTTGTGCGCAACCCCGACCTTCAGGATTTTGCTCTACGGAAGGGGGTGCACAAAAGTGTTCGTAATCAACCTCGGATTGTACTTTTCATCATCTAGGGGCACCGTAGGGACCGAAAAAAGTGGTTTCGCATGATAGTCCACCTCGACCCATGTCGACCCTTGCGCGACCCCGACCTTCAGGATTTTGCTCTACGGAAGGGGGTGCACAAAAGTGTTCGTAATCAACCTCGGATTGTACTTTTCATCATCTAGGGGCACCGTAGGGACCGAAAAAAGTGGTTTCGCATGATAGTCCACCTCGACCCATGTCGACCCTTGCGCGACCCCGACCTTCAGGATTTTGCTCTACGGAAGGGGGTCTACTTGTGCGCAACCCCGACCTTCAGGATTTTGCTCTACGGAAGGGGGTGCACAAAAGTGTTCGTAATCAACCTCGGATTGTACTTTTCATCATCTAGGGGCACCGTAGGGACCGAAAAAAGTGGTTTCGCATGATAGTCCACCTCGACCCATGTCGACCCTTGCGCGACCCCGACCTTCAGGATTTTGCTCTACGGAAGGGGGTGCACAAAAGTGTTCGTAATCAACCTCGGATTGTACTTTTCATCATCTAGGGGCACCGTAGGGACCGAAAAAAGTGGTTTCGCATGATAGTCCACCTCGACCCATGTCGACCCTTGCGCGACCCCGACCTTCAGGATTTTGCTCTACGGAAGGGGGTCTACTTGTGCGCAACCCCGACCTTCAGGATTTTGCTCTACGGAAGGGGGTGCACAAAAGTGTTCGTAATCAACCTCGGATTGTACTTTTCATCATCTAGGGGCACCGTAGGGACCGAAAAAAGTGGTTTCGCATGATAGTCCACCTCGACCCATGTCGACCCTTGCGCGACCCCGACCTTCAGGATTTTGCTCTACGGAAGGGGGTGCACAAAAGTGTTCGTAATCAACCTCGGATTGTACTTTTCATCATCTAGGGGCACCGTAGGGACCGAAAAAAGTGGTTTCGCATGATAGTCCACCTCGACCCATGTCGACCCTTGCGCGACCCCGACCTTCAGGATTTTGCTCTACGGAAGGGGGTGCACAAAAGTGTTCGTAATCAACCTCGGATTGTACTTTTCATCATCTAGGGGCACCGTAGGGACCGAAAAAAGTGGTTTCGCATGATAGTCCACCTCGACCCATGTCGACCCTTGCGCGACCCCGACCTTCAGGATTTTGCTCTACGGAAGGGGGTCGACTTGTGCGCAACCCCGACCTTCAGGATTTTGCTCTACGGAAGGGGGTGCACAAAAGTGTTCGTAATCAACCTCGGATTGTACTTTTCATCATCTAGGGGCACCGTAGGGACCGAAAAAAGTGGTTTCGCATGATAGTCCACCTCGACCCATGTCGACCCTTGCGCGACCCCGACCTTCAGGATTTTGCTCTACGGAAGGGGGTCGACTTGTGCGCAACCCCGACCTTCAGGATTTTGCTCTACGGAAGGGGGTGCACAAAAGTGTTCGTAATCAACCTCGGATTGTACTTTTCATCATCTAGGGGCACCGTAGGGACCGAAAAAAGTGGTTTCGCATGATAGTCCACCTCGACCCATGTCGACCCTTGCGCGACCCCGACCTTCAGGATTTTGCTCTACGGAAGGGGGTGCACAAAAGTGTTCGTAATCAACCTCGGATTGTACTTTTCATCATCTAGGGGCACCGTAGGGACCGAAAAAAGTGGTTTCGCATGATAGTCCACCTCGACCCATGTCGACCCTTGCGCGACCCCGACCTTCAGGATTTTGCTCTACGGAAGGGGGTCTACTTGTGCGCAACCCCGACCTTCAGGATTTTGCTCTACGGAAGGGGGTGCACAAAAGTGTTCGTAATCAACCTCGGATTGTACTTTTCATCATCTAGGGGCACCGTAGGGACCGAAAAAAGTGGTTTCGCATGATAGTCCACCTCGACCCATGTCGACCCTTGCGCGACCCCGACCTTCAGGATTTTGCTCTACGGAAGGGGGTCGACTTGTGCGCAACCCCGACCTTCAGGATTTTGCTCTACGGAAGGGGGTGCACAAAAGTGTTCGTAATCAACCTCGGATTGTACTTTTCATCATCTAGGGGCACCGTAGGGACCGAAAAAAGTGGTTTCGCATGATAGTCCACCTCGACCCATGTCGACCCTTGCGCGACCCCGACCTTCAGGATTTTGCTCTACGGAAGGGGGTCTACTTGTGCGCAACCCCGACCTTCAGGATTTTGCTCTACGGAAGGGGGTGCACAAAAGTGTTCGTAATCAACCTCGGATTGTACTTTTCATCATCTAGGGGCACCGTAGGGACCGAAAAAAGTGGTTTCGCATGATAGTCCACCTCGACCCATGTCGACCCTTGCGCGACCCCGACCTTCAGGATTTTGCTCTACGGAAGGGGGTGCACAAAAGTGTTCGTAATCAACCTCGGATTGTACTTTTCATCATCTAGGGGCACCGTAGGGACCGAAAAAAGTGGTTTCGCATGATAGTCCACCTCGACCCATGTCGACCCTTGCGCGACCCCGACCTTCAGGATTTTGCTCTACGGAAGGGGGTCTACTTGTGCGCAACCCCGACCTTCAGGATTTTGCTCTACGGAAGGGGGTGCACAAAAGTGTTCGTAATCAACCTCGGATTGTACTTTTCATCATCTAGGGGCACCGTAGGGACCGAAAAAAGTGGTTTCGCATGATAGTCCACCTCGACCCATGTCGACCCTTGCGCGACCCCGACCTTCAGGATTTTGCTCTACGGAAGGGGGTGCACAAAAGTGTTCGTAATCAACCTCGGATTGTACTTTTCATCATCTAGGGGCACCGTAGGGACCGAAAAAAGTGGTTTCGCATGATAGTCCACCTCGACCCATGTCGACCCTTGCGCGACCCCGACCTTCAGGATTTTGCTCTACGGAAGGGGGTGCACAAAAGTGTTCGTAATCAACCTCGGATTGTACTTTTCATCATCTAGGGGCACCGTAGGGACCGAAAAAAGTGGTTTCGCATGATAGTCCACCTCGACCCATGTCGACCCTTGCGCGACCCCGACCTTCAGGATTTTGCTCTACGGAAGGGGGTGCACAAAAGTGTTCGTAATCAACCTCGGATTGTACTTTTCATCATCTAGGGGCACCGTAGGGACCGAAAAAAGTGGTTTCGCATGATAGTCCACCTCGACCCATGTCGACCCTTGCGCGACCCCGACCTTCAGGATTTTGCTCTACGGAAGGGGGTCGACTTGTGCGCAACCCCGACCTTCAGGATTTTGCTCTACGGAAGGGGGTGCACAAAAGTGTTCGTAATCAACCTCGGATTGTACTTTTCATCATCTAGGGGCACCGTAGGGACCGAAAAAAGTGGTTTCGCATGATAGTCCACCTCGACCCATGTCGACCCTTGCGCGACCCCGACCTTCAGGATTTTGCTCTACGGAAGGGGTCTACCCTTGCGCGACCCCGACCTTCAGGATTTTGCTCTACGGAAGGGGGTGCACAAAAGTGTTCGTAATCAACCTCGGATTGTACTTTTCATCATCTAGGGGCACCGTAGGGACCGAAAAAAGTGGTTTCGCATGATAGTCCACCTCGACCCATGTCGACCCTTGCGCGACCCCGACCTTCAGGATTTTGCTCTACGGAAGGGGGTGCACAAAAGTGTTCGTAATCAACCTCGGATTGTACTTTTCATCATCTAGGGGCACCGTAGGGACCGAAAAAAGTGGTTTCGCATGATAGTCCACCTCGACCCATGTCGACCCTTGCGCGACCCCGACCTTCAGGATTTTGCTCTACGGAAGGGGGTCTACTTGTGCGCAACCCCGACCTTCAGGATTTTGCTCTACGGAAGGGGGTGCACAAAAGTGTTCGTAATCAACCTCGGATTGTACTTTTCATCATCTAGGGGCACCGTAGGGACCGAAAAAAGTGGTTTCGCATGATAGTCCACCTCGACCCATGTCGACCCTTGCGCGACCCCGACCTTCAGGATTTTGCTCTACGGAAGGGGGTGCACACTTGTGCGACCCCGACCTTCAGGATTTTGCTCTACGGAAGGGGGTGCACAAAAGTGTTCGTAATCAACCTCGGATTGTACTTTTCATCATCTAGGGGCACCGTAGGGACCGAAAAAAGTGGTTTCGCATGATAGTCCACCTCGACCCATGTCGACCCTTGCGCGACCCCGACCTTCAGGATTTTGCTCTACGGAAGGGGGTCTACTTGTGCGCAACCCCGACCTTCAGGATTTTGCTCTACGGAAGGGGGTGCACAAAAGTGGTCGTAATCAACCTCGGATTGTACTTTTCATCATCTAGGGGCACCGTAGGGACCGAAAAAAGTGGTTTCGCATGATAGTCCACCTCGACCCATGTCGACCCTTGCGCGACCCCGACCTTCAGGATTTTGCTCTACGGAAGGGGGTCTACTTGTGCGCAACCCCGACCTTCAGGATTTTGCTCTACGGAAGGGGGTGCACAAAAGTGTTCGTAATCAACCTCGGATTGTACTTTTCATCATCTAGGGGCACCGTAGGGACCGAAAAAAGTGGTTTCGCATGATAGTCCACCTCGACCCATGTCGACCCTTGCGCGACCCCGACCTTCAGGATTTTGCTCTACGGAAGGGGGTGCACACTTGTGCGACCCCGACCTTCAGGATTTTGCTCTACGGAAGGGGGTGCACACTTGTGCGACCCCGACCTTCAGGATTTTGCTCTACGGAAGGGGGTGCACAAAAGTGTTCGTAATCAACCTCGGATTGTACTTTTCATCATCTAGGGGCACCGTAGGGACCGAAAAAAGTGGTTTCGCATGATAGTCCACCTCGACCCATGTCGACCCTTGCGCGACCCCGACCTTCAGGATTTTGCTCTACGGAAGGGGTCCTCTCTGTACAAGGTTTAGGGGTACATTTTCACCCAAAAACCACTATCGCTCAACCGAAACAACTCCTCGACATGTGTCTTCTCTGTGAATTTGGCCCCGATCTGACGAGTAGTTTTCGAAATATGCCCATCTGAAGGTACATATTGGGACTTAGCCGATTTTCACCCATTGCGGTGTCTATGGGGTGTTGGGAATCGCTCTACCGACCAGCCGGTTGGAGATATCGTTTTGCGGTCTTCGGCGCGTTTGCTAAACTTTGTAATGCCTACTTTTCGTCCATACACACAACACCTCGCAGAGTTCTCCTTCTGCCAGATATAGCGCGTGCCCCTTTGTTCGTGCACCATTTTGGCCCGTTTTTCGCACATTGCCTCGAAACCATGCGTTCGACGGTTTTGCGTCCCAAGCATCGATGTTAGAACACCACCGTGGCTAACTTTCGTCCATATACGCCAACTCCGTGCAATGTCTCCATCACCCTGTTTTTGGGTGAAAACCCATTTCTGGGACTTAGCCGATTTTCACCTATTGCGGTGTCTATGGGGTGTTGGGAATCGCTCTACCGACCAGCCGGTTGGGGATATCGATTCCCGGTCTTCGGCGCGTTTGCTCAACTCCGTAATGCCTACTTTTCGTCCATACACACAACACCTCGCAGAGTTCTCCTTCTGCCAGATATAGCGCGTGCCCCTTTGTTCGTGCACCATTTTGGCCCGTTTTTCGTACATCGCTTCGAAACCATGCGTCCGACGATTTTGCGTCCCAAGTACCGATGTTAGAACACCACCGTGGCTAACTTTCGTTCATATACGCCAAACTTCTCAGACACCTCCATCCGAGAGTATTTCGTGTTTTCCCATATATTGCATACTTCCAGGGGTTTTCTTCCATACAACTTTCAATGTTCTGTAAAACACCCGCGCATCGTCCGATTGGACTGAAACTGCTCCGGCGCGCTCTCTGCCGTGCTACAACTCTGCGCAAACCATCAAAACCTCGATGCCTGCGTGCGCACCTAGCCATCTGAACTCCGTACACTCTGGGTTAACAGGCCTCTTAGCCCGTTACAACATGGCTAACCCACTGGTAACCGGTAACCGTCACTCGTCCAATGTGGTCCATCACCCGTGCAAGCTGTTTCGCGTGCTTGCGCTTGCTCCGTGAGCAATCCCGCGTGCATTCGGTTGTCTTCCAACAGCGTGTTCGTCTCGCAACAATCTCCTCCGTGTGTAAGCCTGGTGCTATGCAACAAGTTGAAATTTTTCGGGAAGTCAAGTTTTGGGACTTGTACTTTTTTTCAACATTAAATGCAGCTTTTCGCACACCATAGCAACTCGGGCTTCGACTTTCGGGACTTGGTGCTTTTCGCGGATCAAGCCCAATGGACTTGACCCGCTAAAGCTCACCTCCTCTCTATCGCTCCATTCGGGTAGCTATGGTGCACCCCAGCCAGTAGCGCACATGCACCCCACGTCTGGGGCACAAGCACACCACCCACTAGGACACCCTTTCCCGGTGGGTGCAAGTCACTCTACTCCGAGCCCTGGGACAGCTTCCCAGGGTGTTTTCCATGTACCACTAACCCTTGGTTGGACACCTCTTGGCTACTTGACCCCTTTCCCGGTGGGTGCAAGTCACTCTACTCCGAGCCCTGGGACACCTTCCCAGGGTGTTTTCCATGTACCACTAACCCTTGGTTGGACACCTCTTGGCTACTTGACCCCTTTCCCGGTGGGTGCAAGTCACCGTGCGGAACCTTTCGGCCGCTCTCCCTAGGACCGTGTTGCAGGCAAGCACAGTGGTTCCGCGACCTAGAGACAGCGGCATCCCTTGTTACTGCTACTCCGAGCCCTGGGAAACCTTCCCAGGGTGTTTTCCAAGTACCACTAGCCTCTGGTTGACC
Source organism: Anopheles nili (assembly GCF_943737925.1). Taxonomy (NCBI): domain Eukaryota; kingdom Metazoa; phylum Arthropoda; class Insecta; order Diptera; family Culicidae; genus Anopheles; species Anopheles nili. The sequence goes on along the minus strand of NW_026525500.1, from coordinate 174,885 downwards.
ATCGGTGGAGGTAGGTGATTTACCCCAAAACCACCCTAGGTCACCGTTCCGACCCCCCAGCTACCGTTAAAACGCCTCCGGACACCAGGACACACCTTCCCGGTACCAGAACCAGTCGTAGTTGCCGTCACCCAAATTTCATACAACCGTCACCCACGGGCCGAAACACCTTGCCACTACATGGGTCTAGTATTAGGTCCTAGGGTCTCTTTTCGACAACTCCCGACCTCCCTGATATCGAATCGTCAGTTTACATGAGGAGGCTAAACTTTCTATGACGACTCAGTACAACCATACCTCCCTATAATAGTGAAATGTCAAATTCTAGGGCTTTTTGGCCATGGAAAATTCTGAAGCTCGGCACGAGCAAACATGACCCATGCTTGTATCTCCGAAACTATGAGTCTGACAGTTTTGCACCCTTCTGCGGAAAGTTGTGTCTCGGTAAGCCTAAAAAGTCAGTAGAACACCACGAAACGATCCGACCACTCCTCCGACCTGTTTTGGGGTTTTGCAGTTTTCCATGGGGTATTTTGTATGGGGAAAACCGACCCATGCCCGTATCTCCGTACCTAAGCGTCTGACGGTCTTGGACCCCTTGAGGTAAAAGTTGCATTCCGTCGAGCTGAACATTTCACTAGAACATCGCGAAACGATCCGACGACTCCTTCTGGGAGTTTTTGGGGTCGGAAGGTTTTCTGGGACTTAGTCTCTGGAGCAACATTTCTGAAGCTCGGCACGAGCAACCACGCACGTGTCTTATATCTCCGTAAGTAAGGGTCTGACGGTCTTGGACACCTTTAGCAAAAAGTTGCGCCCTATCGAATGGAACATTTCACTAGAACATCACGAAACGATCCGACCACTCCTTCGACCTGTTTTGGGGTTTTGCAGTTTTCCATGGGGTATTTTGTATGGGGAAAACCGACCCATGCCCGTATCTCCGTACCTAAGCGTCTGACGGTCTTGGACCCCTTTAGGTAAAAGTTGCATTCCGTCGAGCTGAACATTTCACTAGAACATCGCGAAACGATCCGACGCCTCCTTCTGGGAGTTTTTGGGGTCGGAAGGTTTTCTGGGACTTAGTCTCTGGAGCAACATTTCTGAAGCTCGGCACGGGCAACCACGCACGTGTCTTATATCTCCGTAAGTAAGGGTCTGACGGTCTTGGACACCTTTAGCAAAAAGTTGCGCCCTATCGAATGGAACATTTCACTAGAACACCACGAAACGATCCGACCACTCCTTCGACCTGTTTTGGGGTTTTGCAGTTTTCCATGGGGTATTTTGTATGGGGAAAACCGACCCATGCCCGTATCTCCGTACCTAAGCGTCTGACGGTCTTGGACCCCTTTAGGTAAAAGTTGCATTCCGTCGAGCTGAACATTTCACTAGAACATCGCGAAACGATCCGACGACTCCTTCTGGGAGTTTTTGGGGTCCGAAGGTTTTCTGGGACTTAGTCTCTGGAGCAACATTTCTGAAGCTCGGCACGAGCAACCACGCACGTGTCTTATATCTCCGTAAGTAAGGGTCTGACGGTCTTGGACACCTTTAGCAAAAAGTTGCGCCCTATCGAATGGAACATTTCACTAGAACACCACGAAACGATCCGACCACTCCTTCGACCTGTTTTGGGGTTTTGCAGTTTTCCATGGGGTATTTTGTATGGGGAAAACCGACCCATGCCCGTATCTCCGTACCTAAGCGTCTGACGGTCTTGGACCCCTTTAGGTAAAAGTTGCATTTCGTCGAGCTGAACATTTCACTAGAACATCGCGAAACGATCCGACGACTCCTTCTGGGAGTTTTTGGGGTCGGAAGGTTTTCTGGGACTTAGTCTCTGGAGCAACATTTCTGAAGCTCGGCACGAGCAACCACGCACGTGTCTTATATCTCCGTAAGTAAGGGTCTGACGGTCTTGGACACCTTTAGCAAAAAGTTGCGCTCTATCGAATGGAACATTTCGCTAGAACACCACGAAACGATCCGACCACTCCTTCGACCTGTTTTGGGGTTTTGCAGTTTTCCATGGGGTATTTTGTATGGGGAAAACCGACCCATGCCCGTATCTCCGTACCTAAGCGTCTGACGGTCTTGGACCCCTTTAGGTAAAAGTTGCATTCCGTCGAGCTGAACATTTCACTAGAACATCGCGAAACGATCCGACGACTCCTTCTGGGAGTTTTTGGGGTCGGAAGGTTTTCTGGGACTTAGTCTCTGGAGCAACATTTCTGAAGCTCGGCACGGGCAACCACGCACGTGTCTTATATCTCCGTAAGTAAGGGTCTGACGGTCTTGGACACCTTTAGCAAAAAGTTGCGCCCTATCGAATGGAACATTTCACTAGAACACCACGAAACGATCCGACCACTCCTTCGACCTGTTTTGGGGTTTTGCAGTTTTCCATGGGGTATTTTGTATGGGGAAAACCGACCCATGCCCGTATCTCCGTACCTAAGCGTCTGACGGTCTTGGACCCCTTTAGGTAAAAGTTGCATTACGTCGAGCTGAACATTTCACTAGAACATCGCGAAACGATCCGACGACTCCTTCTGGGAGTTTTTGGGGTCGGAAGGTTTTCTGGGACTTAGTCTCTGGAGCAACATTTCTGAAGCTCGGCACGAGCAACCACGCACGTGTCTTATATCTCCGTAAGTAAGGGTCTGACGGTCTTGGACACCTTTAGCAAAAAGTTGCGCCCTATCGAATGGAACATTTCACTAGAACACCACGAAACGATCCGACCACTCCTTCGACCTGTTTTGGGGTTTTGCAGTTTTCCATGGGGTATTTTGTATGGGGAAAACCGACCCATGCCCGTATCTCCGTACCTAAGCGTCTGACGGTCTTGGACCCCTTTAGGTAAAAGTTGCATTCCGTCGAGCTGAACATTTCACTAGAACATCGCGAAACGATCCGACGACTCCTTCTGGGAGTTTTTGGGGTCGGAAGGTTTTCTGGGACTTAGTCTCTGGAGCAACATTTCTGAAGCTCGGCACGAGCAACCACGCACGTGTCTTATATCTCCGTAAGTAAGGGTCTGACGGTCTTGGACACCTTTAGCAAAAAGTTGCGCCTCATCGAATGGAACATTTCACTAGAACACCACGAAACGATCCGACCACTCCTTCGACCTGTTTTGGGGTTTTGCAGTTTTCCATGGGGTATTTTGTATGGGGAAAACCGACCCATGCCCGTATCTCCGTACCTAAGCGTCTGACGGTCTTGGACTCCTTCAGGTAAAAGTTGCATTCCGTCGAGCTGAACATTTCGCTAGAACATCGCGAAACGATCCGACGACTCCTTCTCGGAGTTTTTGGGGTCGGAAGGTTTTCTGGGACTTAGTCTCTGGAGCAACATTTCTGAAGCTCGGCACGAGCAACCACGCACGTGTCTTATATCTCCGTAAGTAAGTGTCTGACGGTCTTGGACACCTTTAGAAAAAAGTTGCGCCCTATCGAATGGAACATTTCACTAGAACACCACGAAACGATCCGACCACTCCTTCGACCTGTTTTGGGGTTTTGCAGTTTTCCATGGGGTATTTTGTATGGGGAAAACCGACCCATGCCCGTATCTCCGTACCTAAGCGTCTGACGGTCTTGGACCCCTTTAGGTAAAAGTTGCATTCCGTCGAGCTGAACATTTCACTAGAACATCGCGAAACGATCCGACGACTCCTTCTGGGAGTTTTTGGGGTCGGAAGGTTTTCTCGGACTTAGTCTCTGGAGCAACATTTCTGAAGCTCGGCACGAGCAACCACGCACGTGTCTTATATCTCCGTAAGTAAGTGTCTGACGGTCTTGGACGCCTTTAGCAAAAAGTTGCGCCCTATCGAATGGAACATTTCACTAGAACACCACGAAACGATCCGACCACTCCTTCGACCTGTTTTGGGGTTTTGCAGTTTTCCATGGGGTATTTTGTATGGGGAAAACCGACCCATGCCCGTATCTCCGTACCTAAGCGTCTGCCGGTCTTGGACCCCTTGAGGTAAAAGTTGCATTCCGTCGAGCTGAACATTTCACTAGAACATCGCGAAACGATCCGACGACTCCTTCTGGGAGTTTTTGGGGTCGGAAGGTTTTCTGGGACTTAGTCTCTGGAGCAACATTTCTGAAGCTCGGCACGAGCAACCACGCACGTGTCTTATATCTCCGTAAGTAAGGGTCTGACGGTCTTGGACACCTTTAGCAAAAAGTTGCGCCCTATCGAATGGAACATTTCACTAGAACACCACGAAACGATCCGACCACTCCTTCGACCTGTTTTGGGGTTTTGCAGTTTTCCATGGGGTATTTTGTATGGGGAAAACCGACCCATGCCCGTATCTCCGTACCTAAGCGTCTGACGGTCTTGGACCCCTTTAGGTAAAAGTTGCATTCCGTCGAACTGAACATTTCACTAGAACATCGCGAAACGATCCGACGACTCCTTCTGGGAGTTTTTGGGGTCGGAAGGTTTTCTGGGACTTAGTCTCTGGAGCAACATTTCTGAAGCTCGGCACGAGCAACCACGCACGTGTCTTATATCTCCGTAAGTAAGGGTCTGACGGTCTTGGACACCTTTAGCAAAAAGTTGCGCCCTATCGAATGGAACATTTCACTAGAACACCACGAAACGATCCGACCACTCCTTCGACCTGTTTTGGGGTTTTGCAGTTTTCCATGGGGTATTTTGTATGGGGAAAACCGACCCATGCCCGTATCTCCGTACCTAAGCGTCTGACGGTCTTGGACCCCTTTAGGTAAAAGTTGCATTCCGTCGAGCTGAACATTTCACTAGAACATCGCGAAACGATCCGACGACTCCTTCTGGGAGTTTTTGGGGTCGGAAGGTTTTCTGGGACTTAGTCTCTGGAGCAACATTTCTGAAGCTCGGCACGAGCAACCACGCACGTGTCTTATATCTCCGTAAGTAAGGGTCTGACGGTCTTGGACGCCTTTAGCAAAAAGTTGCGCCCTATCGAATGGAACATTTCACTAGAACATCACGAAACGATCCGACCACTCCTTCGACCTGTTTTTGGGTTTTGCAGTTTTCCATGGGGTATTTTGTATGGGGAAAACCGACCCATGCCCGTATCTCCGTACCTAAGCGTCTGACGGTCTTGGACCCCTTTAGGTAAAAGTTGCACTTCGTCGAGCTGAACATTTCACTAGAACATCGCGAAACGATCCGACGACTCCTTCTGGGAGTTTTTGGGGTCGGAAGGTTTTCTGGGACTTAGTCTCTGGAGCAACATTTCTGAAGCTCGGCACGAGCAACCACGCACGTGTCTTATATCTCCGTAAGTAAGGGTCTGACGGTCTTGGACACCTTTAGCAAAAAGTTGCGCCTTATCGAATGGAACATTTCACTAGAACACCACGAAACGATCCGACCACTCCTTCGACCTGTTTTGGGGTTTTGCAGTTTTCCATGGGGTATTTTGTATGGGGAAAACCGACCCATGCCCGTACCTCCGTACCTAAGCGTCTGACGGTCTTGGACCCTTTTAGGTAAAAGTTGCATTCCGTCGAGCTGAACATTTCACTAGAACATCGCGAAACGATCCGACGACTCCTTCTGGGAGTTTTTGGGGTCGGAAGGTTTTCTGGGACTTAGTCTCTGGAGCAACATTTCTGAAGCTCGGCACGAGCAACCACGCACGTGTCTTATATCTCCGCAAGTAAGGGTCTGACGGTCTTGGACACCTTTAGCAAAAAGTTGCGCCCTATCGAATGGAACATTTCACTAGAACACCACGAAACGATCCGACCACTCCTTCGACCTGTTTTTGGGTTTTGCAGTTTTCCATGGGGTATTTTGTATGGGGAAAACCGACCCATGCCCGTATCTCCGTACCTAAGCGTCTGACGGTCTTGGACCCCTTTAGGTAAAAGTTGCATTCCGTCGAGCTGAACATTTCACTAGAACATCGCGAAACGATCCGACGACTCCTTCTGGGAGTTTTTGGGGTCCGAAGGTTTTCTGGGACTTAGTCTCTGGAGCAACATTTCTGAAGCTCGGCACGAGCAACCACGCACGTGTCTTATATCTCCGTAAGTAAGGGTCTGACGGTCTTGGACCCCTTTAGGTAAAAGTTGCATTCCGTCGAGCTGAACATTTCACTAGAACATCGCGAAACGATCCGACGACTCCTTCTTGGAGTTTTTGGGGTCGGAAGGTTTTCTGGGACTTAGTCTCTGGAGCAACATTTCTGAAGCTCGGCACGAGCAACCACGCACGTGTCTTATATCTCCGTAAGTAAGGGTCTGACGGTCTTGGACACCTTTAGCAAAAAGTTGCGTATAACCATCCTCGTCAATACTCTCGAACACTGTAACTCGATCCGACCACTCCTTGGTACACTTTTGTGGGTTGCCAGTTTCGGTTGGGACTTAGTCTCTGGAGACCAAATTCGGAAGCTCGGCGTGGATACCGGTTTTTCGTGCACGTCAGAGGGCCTCGACCGCCCCGAGAACCCGACCTTCAGGATTTTGGCCATTTTTGGGGGTGCACAAAAGTGTTCGTAATCAACCTCGGATTGTACTTTTCATCATCTAGGGGCACCGTAGGGACCGAAAAAAGTGGTTTCGCATGATAGTCCACCTCGACCCATGTCGACCCTTGCGCGACCCCGACCTTCAGGATTTTGCTCTACGGAAGGGGTCTACCCTTGCGCGACCCCGACCTTCAGGATTTTGCTCTACGGAAGGGGGTGCACAAAAGTGTTCGTAATCAACCTCGGATTGTACTTTTCATCATCTAGGGGCACCGTAGGGACCGAAAAAAGTGGTTTCGCATGATAGTCCACCTCGACCCATGTCGACCCTTGCGCGACCCCGACCTTCAGGATTTTGCTCTACGGAAGGGGGTCTACTTGTGCGCAACCCCGACCTTCAGGATTTTGCTCTACGGAAGGGGGTGCACAAAAGTGTTCGTAATCAACCTCGGATTGTACTTTTCATCATCTAGGGGCACCGTAGGGACCGAAAAAAGTGGTTTCGCATGATAGTCCACCTCGACCCATGTCGACCCTTGCGCGACCCCGACCTTCAGGATTTTGCTCTACGGAAGGGGGTCTACTTGTGCGCAACCCCGACCTTCAGGATTTTGCTCTACGGAAGGGGGTGCACAAAAGTGTTCGTAATCAACCTCGGATTGTACTTTTCATCATCTACGGGCACCGTAGGGACCGAAAAAAGTGGTTTCGCATGATAGTCCACCTCGACCCATGTCGACCCTTGCGCGACCCCGACCTTCAGGATTTTGCTCTACGGAAGGGGGTGCACAAAAGTGTTCGTAATCAACCTCGGATTGTACTTTTCATCATCTAGGGGCACCGTAGGGACCGAAAAAAGTGGTTTCGCATGATAGTCCACCTCGACCCATGTCGACCCTTGCGCGACCCCGACCTTCAGGATTTTGCTCTACGGAAGGGGGTGCACAAAAGTGTTCGTAATCAACCTCGGATTGTACTTTTCATCATCTAGGGGCACCGTAGGGACCGAAAAAAGTGGTTTCGCATGATAGTCCACCTCGACCCATGTCGACCCTTGCGCGACCCCGACCTTCAGGATTTTGCTCTACGGAAGGGGGTGCACACTTGTGCGACCCCGACCTTCAGGATTTTGCTCTACGGAAGGGGGTGCACAAAAGTGTTCGTAATCAACCTCGGATTGTACTTTTCATCATCTAGGGGCACCGTAGGGACCGAAAAAAGTGGTTTCGCATGATAGTCCACCTCGACCCATGTCGACCCTTGCGCGACCCCGACCTTCAGGATTTTGCTCTACGGAAGGGGGTCTACTTGTGCGCAACCCCGACCTTCAGGATTTTGCTCTACGGAAGGGGGTGCACAAAAGTGTTCGTAATCAACCTCGGATTGTACTTTTCATCATCTAGGGGCACCGTAGGGACCGAAAAAAGTGGTTTCGCATGATAGTCCACCTCGACCCATGTCGACCCTTGCGCGACCCCGACCTTCAGGATTTTGCTCTACGGAAGGGGTCTACCCTTGCGCGACCCCGACCTTCAGGATTTTGCTCTACGGAAGGGGGTGCACAAAAGTGTTCGTAATCAACCTCGGATTGTACTTTTCATCATCTAGGGGCACCGTAGGGACCGAAAAAAGTGGTTTCGCATGATAGTCCACCTCGACCCATGTCGACCCTTGCGCGACCCCGACCTTCAGGATTTTGCTCTACGGAAGGGGGTGCACAAAAGTGTTCGTAATCAACCTCGGATTGTACTTTTCATCATCTAGGGGCACCGTAGGGACTGAAAAAAGTGGTTTCGCATGATAGTCCACCTCGACCCATGTCGACCCTTGCGCGACCCCGACCTTCAGGATTTTGCTCTACGGAAGGGGGTGCACACTTGTGCGACCCCGACCTTCAGGATTTTGCTCTACGGAAGGGGGTGCACAAAAGTGTTCGTAATCAACCTCGGATTGTACTTTTCATCATCTAGGGGCACCGTAGGGACCGAAAAAAGTGGTTTCGCATGATAGTCCACCTCGACCCATGTCGACCTTTGCGCGACCCCGACCTTCAGGATTTTGCTCTACGGAAGGGGGTCGACTTGTGCGCAACCCCGACCTTCAGGATTTTGCTCTACGGAAGGGGGTCTACTTGTGCGCAACCCCGACCTTCAGGATTTTGCTCTACGGAAGGGGGTCTACTTGTGCGCAACCCCGACCTTCAGGATTTTGCTCTACGGAAGGGGGTGCACAAAAGTGTTCGTAATCAACCTCGGATTGTACTTTTCATCATCTAGGGGCACCGTAGGGACCGAAAAAAGTGGTTTCGCATGATAGTCCACCTCGACCCATGTCGACCCTTGCACGACCCCGACCTTCAGGATTTTGCTCTACGGAAGGGGTCCTCTCTGTACAAGGTTTAGGGGTACATTTTCACCCAAAAACCACTATCGCTCAACCGAAACAACTCCTCGACATGTGTCTTCTCTGTGAATTTGGCCCCGATCTGACGAGTAGTTTTCGAAATATGCCCATCTGAAGGTACATATTGGGACTTAGCCGATTTTCACCCATTGCGGTGTCTATGGGGTGTTGGGAATCGCTCTACCGACCAGCCGGTTGGAGATATCGATTCCCGGTCTTCGGCGCGTTTGCTCAACTCTGTAATGCCTACTTTTCGTCCATACACACAACACCTCGCAGAGTTCTCCTTCTGCCAGATATAGCGCGTGCCCCTTTGTTCGTGCACCATTTTGGCCCGTTTTTCGCACATTGCCTCGAAACCATGCGTCCGACGCTTTTGCGTCCCAAGTAGTGATGTTAGAACACCACCGTGGCTAACTTTCGTCCATATACGCCAACTCCGTGCAATGTCTCCATCACCCTGTTTTTGGGTGAAAACCCATTTCTGGGACTTAGCCGATTTTCACCCATTGCGGTGTCTATGGGGTGTTGGGAATCGCTCTACCGACCAGCCGGTTGGAGATATCGAGTTGCGGTCTTCGGCGCGTTTGCTCAACTCTGTAATGCCTACTTTTCGTCCATACACACAACACCTCGCAGAGTTCTCCTTCTGCCAGATATAGCGCGTGCCCCTTTGTTCGTGCACCATTTTGGCCCGTTTTTCGCACATTGCTTCGAAACCATGCGTGCGACGGTTTTGCGTCCCAAGCACCGATGTTAGAACACCACCGTGGCTAACTTTCGTCCATATACGCCAACTCCGTGCAATGTCTCCATCACCCTGTTTTTGGGTGAAAACCCATTTCAGGGACTTAGCCGATTTTCACCCATTGCGGTGTCTATGGGGTGTTGGGAATCGCTCTACCGACCAGCCGGTTGGAGATATCGAGTTGCGGTCTTCGGCGCGTTTGCTCAACTCTGTAATGCCTACTTTTCGTCCATACACACAACACCTCGCAGAGTTCTCCTTCTGCCAGATATAGCGCGTGCCCCTTTGTTCGTGCACCATTTTGGCCCGTTTTTCGCACATTGCTTCGAAACCATGCGTGCGACGGTTTTGCGTCCCAAGCACCGATGTTAGAACACCACCGTGGCTAACTTTCGTCCATATACGCCAACTCCGTGCAATGTCTCCATCACCCTGTTTTTGGGTGAAAACCCATTTCTGGGACTTAGCCGATTTTCACCCATTGCGGTGTCTATGGGGTGTTGGGAATCGCTCTACCGACCAGCCGGTTGGAGATATCGAGTTGCGGTCTTCGGCGCGTTTGCTCAACTCCGTAATGCCTACTTTTCGTCCATACACACAACACCTCGCAGAGTTCTCCTTCTGCCAGATATAGCGCGTGCCCCTTTGTTCGTGCACCATTTTGGCCCGTTTTTCGCACATTGCCTCGAAACCATGCGTCCGACGGTTTTGCGTCCCAAGTACCGATGTTAGAACACCACCGTGGCTAACTTTCGTCCATATACGCCAACTCCGTGCAATGTCTCCATCACCCTGATTTTGGGTGAAAACCCATTTCAGGGACTTAGCCGATTTTCACCCATTGCGGTGTCTATGGGGTGTTGGGAATCGCTCTACCGACCAGCCGGTTGGAGATATCGATTCTCGGTCTTCGGCGCGTTTGCTCAACTCCGTAATGCCTACTTTTCGTCCATACACACAACACCTCGCAGAGTTCTCCTTCTGCCAGATATAGCGCGTGCCCCTTTGTTCGTGCACCGTTTTGGCCCGTTTTTCGCACATTGCCTCGAAACCATGCGTTCGACGGTTTTGCGTCCCAAGTAGTGATGTTAGAACACCACCGTGGCTAACTTTCGTCCATATACGCCAACTCCGTGCAATGTCTCCATCACCCTGTTTTTGGGTGAAAACCCATTTCTGGGACTTAGCCGATTTTCACCCATTGCGGTGTCTATGGGGTGTTGGGAATCGCTCTACCGACCAGCCGGTTGGAGATATCGAGTTGCGGTCTTCGGCGCGTTTGCTCAACTCCGTAATGCCTACTTTTCGTCCATACACACAACACCTCGCAGAGTTCTCCTTCTGCCAGATATAGCGCGTGCCCCTATGTTCGTGCACCGTTTTGGCCCGTTTTTCGTACATTGCCTCGAAACCATGCGTCCGACGGTTTTGCGTCCCAAGTACCGATGTTAGAACATCACCGTGGCTAACTTTCGTTCATATACGCCAAACTTCTCAGACACCTCCATCCGAGAGTATTTCGTGTTTTCCCATATATTGCATACTGCCAGGGGTTTTCTTCCATACAACTTTCAATGTTCTGTAAAACACCCGCGCATCGTCCGATTGGACTGAAACTGCTCCGGCGCGCTCTCTGCCGTGCTACAACTCTGCGCAAACCATCAAAACCTCGATGCCTGCGTGCGCACCTAGCCATCTGAACTCCGTACACTCTGGCTTAACAGGCCTCTTAGCCCGTTACAACATGGCTAACCCACTGGTAACCGGTAACCGTCACTCGTCCAATGTGGTCCATCACCCGTGCAAGCTGTTTCGCGTGCTTGCGCTTGCTCCGTGAGCAATCCCGCGTGCATTCGGTTGTCTTCCAACAGCGTGTTCGTCTCGCAACAATCTCCTCCGTGTGTACGCCTGGTGCTATGCAAAACAAGTTGAAATTTTTCGGGAAGTCAAGTTTTGGGACTTGTACTTTTTTTCAACATTAAATGCAGCTTTTCGCACACCATAGCAACTCGGGCTTCGACTTTCGGGACTTGGTGCTTTTCGCGGATCAAGCCCAATGGACTTGACCCGCTAAAGCTCACCTCCTCTCTATCGCTCCATTCGGGTAGCTATGGTGCACCCCAGCCAGTAGCGCACATGCACCCCATGTCTGGGGCACAAGCACACCACCCACTAGGACACCCTTTCCCGGTGGGTGCAAGTCACTCTACTCCGAGCCCTGGGACAGCTTCCCAGGGTGTTTTCCATGTACCACTAACCCTTGGTTGGACACCTCTTGGCTACTTGACCCCTTTCCCGGTGGGTGCAAGTCACTCTACTCCGAGCCCTGGCACACCTTCCCAGGGTGTTTTCCATGTACCACTAACCCTTGGTTGGACACCTCTTGGCTACTTGACCCCTTTCCCGGTGGGTGCAAGTCACCGTGCGGAACCTTTCGGCCGCTCTCCCTAGGACTGTGTTGCAGGCAAGCACAGTGGTTCCGCGACCTAGAGACAGCGGCATCCCTTGTTACTGCTACTCCGAGCCCTGGGACACCTTCCCAGGGTGTTTTCCATGTACCATTAGCCTCTGGTTGACCATCGGTGGAGGTAGTTGATTTCACCCAAAACCACCCTAGGTCACCGTTCCGACCACCCAGCTACCGTTAAAACGCCTCCGGACACCAGGACACACCTTCCCGGTACCAGAACCAGTCGTAGTTGCCGTCACCCAAATTTCATACAACCGTCACCCACGGGCCGAAACACCTTGCCACTACATGAGTCTAGTATTAGGTCCTAGGGTCTCTTTTCGACAACTCCCGACCTCCCTGATATCGAATCGTCAGTTTACATGAGGAGGCTAAACTTTCTATGACGACTCAGTACAACCATACCTCCCTATAATAGTGAAATGTCAAATTCTAGGGCTTTTTGGCCATGGAAAATTCTGAAGCTCGGCACGAGCAAACATGACCCATGCTTGTATCTCCGAAACTATGAGTCTGACAGTTTTGCACCCTTCTGCGGAAAGTTGTGTCTCGGTAAGCCTAAAAAGTCAGTAGAACATCACAAAACGATCCGACCACTCCTTCGACCTGTTTTGGGGTTTTGCAGTTTTCCATGGGGTATTTTGTATGGGGAAAACCGACCCATGCCCGTACCTCCGTACCTAAGCGTCTGACGGTCTTGGACCCCTTTAGGTAAAAGTTGCATTCCGTCGAGCTGAACATTTCACTAGAACATCGCGAAACGATCCGACGACTCCTTCTGGGAGTTTTTGGGGTCGGAAGGTTTTCTGGGACTTAGTCTCTGGAGCAACATTTCTGAAGCTCGGCACGAGCAACCACGCACGTGTCTTATATCTCCGTAAGTAAGGGTCTGACGGTCTTGGACACCTTTAGCAAAAAGTTGCGCCCTATCGAATGGAACATTTCACTAGAACACCACGAAACGATCCGACCACTCCTTCGACCTGTTTTGGGGTTTTGCAGTTTTCCATGGGGTATTTTGTATGGGGAAAACCGACCCATGCCCGTATCTCCGTACCTAAGCGTCTGACGGTCTTGGACCCCTTTAGGTAAAAGTTGCATTTCGTTGAGCTGAACATTTCACTAGAACATCGCGAAACGATCCGACGACTCCTTCTGGGAGTTTTTGGGGTCGGAAGGTTTTCTGGGACTTAGTCTCTGGAGCAACATTTCTGAAGCTCGGCACGAGCAACCACGCACGTGTCTTATATCTCCGTAAGTAAGGGTCTGACGGTCTTGGACACCTTTAGCAAAAAGTTGCGCCCTATCGAATGGAACATTTCACTAGAACACCACGAAACGATCCGACCACTCCTTCGACCTGTTTTGGGGTTTTGCAGTTTTCCATGGGGTATTTTGTATGGGGAAAACCGACCCATGCCCGTATCTCCGTACCTAAGCGTCTGATGGTCTTGGACCCCTTTAGGTAAAAGTTGCATTCCGTCGAGCTGAACATTTCACTAGAACATCGCGAAACGGTCCGACGACTCCTTCTGGGAGTTTTTGGGGTCGGAAGGTTTTCTGGGACTTAGTCTCTGGAGCAACATTTCTGAAGCTCGGCACGGGCAACCACGAACGTGTCTTATATCTCCGTAAGTAAGGGTCTGACGGTCTTGGACACCTTTAGCAAAAAGTTGCGCCCTATCGAATGGAACATTTCACTAGAACACCACGAAACGATCCGACCACTCCTTCGACCTGTTTTTGGGTTTTGCAGTTTTCCATGGGGTATTTTGTATGGGGAAAACCGACCCATGCCCGTATCTCCGTACCTAAGCGTCTGATGGTCTTGGACCCCTTTAGGTAAAAGTTGCATTCCGTCGAGCTGAACATTTCATTAGAACATCGCGAAACGATCCGACGACTCCTTCTGGGAGTTTTTGGGGTCCGAAGGTTTTCTGGGACTTAGTCTCTGGAGCAACATTTCTGAAGCTCGGCACGAGCAACCACGCACGTGTCTTATATCTCCGTAAGTAAGGGTCTGACGGTCTTGGACACCTTTAGCAAAAAGTTGCGCCCTATCGAATGGAACATTTCACTAGAACACCACGAAACGATCCGACCACTCCTTCGACCTGTTTTGGGGTTTTGCAGTTTTCCATGGGGTATTTTGTATGGGGAAAACCGACCCATGCCCGTATCTCCGTACCTAAGCGTCTGACGGTCTTGGACCCCTTTAGGTAAAAGTTGCATTTCGTTGAGCTGAACATTTCACTAGAACATCGCGAAACGATCCGACGACTCCTTCTGGGAGTTTTTGGGGTCGGGAGGTTTTCTGGGACTTAGTCTCTGGAGCAACATTTCTGAAGCTCGGCACGAGCAACCACGCACGTGTCTTATATCTCCGTAAGTAAGGGTCTGACGGTCTTGGACACCTTTAGCAAAAAGTTGCGCCCTATCGAATGGAACATTTCACTAGAACACCACGAAACGATCCGACCACTCCTTCGACCTGTTTTGGGGTTTTGCAGTTTTCCATGGGGTATTTTGTATGGGGAAAACCGACCCATGCCCGTATCTCCGTACCTAAGCGTCTGACGGTCTTGGACCCCTTTAGGTAAAAGTTGCATTTCGTTGAGCTGAACATTTCACTAGAACATCGCGAAACGATCCGACGACTCCTTCTGGGAGTTTTTGGGGTCGGGAGGTTTTCTGGGACTTAGTCTCTGGAGCAACATTTCTGAAGCTCGGCACGAGCAACCACGCACGTGTCTTATATCTCCGTAAGTAAGGGTCTGACGGTCTTGGACACCTTTAGCAAAAAGTTGCGCCCTATCGAATGGAACATTTCACTAGAACACCACGAAACGATCCGACCACTCCTTCGACCTGTTTTGGGGTTTTGCAGTTTTCCATGGGGTATTTTGTATGGGGAAAACCGACCCATGCCCGTACCTCCGTACCTAAGCGTCTGACGGTCTTGGACTCCTTTAGGTAAAAGTTGCATTCCATCGAGCTGAACATTTCACTAGAACATCGCGAAACGATCCGACGCCTCCTTCTGGGAGTTTTTGGGGTCGGAAGGTTTTCTGGGACTTAGTCTCTGGAGCAACATTTCTGAAGCTCGGCACGAGCAACCACGCACGTGTCTTATATCTCCGTAAGTAAGGGTCTGACGGTCTTGGACACCTTTAGCAAAAAGTTGCGCCCTATCGAATGGAACATTTCACTAGAACACCACGAAACGATCCGACCACTCCTTCGACCTGTTTTGGGGTTTTGCAGTTTTCCATGGGGTATTTTGTATGGGGAAAACCGACCCATGCCCGTATCTCCGTACCTAAGCGTCTGACGGTCTTGGACCCCTTTAGGTAAAAGTTGCATTTCGTTGAGCTGAACATTTCACTAGAACATCGCGAAACGATCCGACGACTCCTTCTGGGAGTTTTTGGGGTCGGAAGGTTTTCTGGGACTTAGTCTCTGGAGCAACATTTCTGAAGCTCGGCACGGGCAACCACGAACGTGTCTTATATCTCCGTAAGTAAGGGTCTGACGGTCTTGGACACCTTTAGCAAAAAGTTGCGCCCTATCGAATGGAACATTTCACTAGAACACCACGAAACGATCCGACCACTCCTTCGACCTGTTTTTGGGTTTTGCAGTTTTCCATGGGGTATTTTGTATGGGGAAAACCGACCCATGCCCGTATCTCCGTACCTAAGCGTCTGATGGTCTTGGACCCCTTTAGGTAAAAGTTGCATTCCGTCGAGCTGAACATTTCACTAGAACATCGCGAAACGATCCGACGACTCCTTCTGGGAGTTTTTGGGGTCCGAAGGTTTTCTGGGACTTAGTCTCTGGAGCAACATTTCTGAAGCTCGGCACGAGCAACCACGCACGTGTCTTATATCTCCGTAAGTAAGGGTCTGACGGTCTTGGACACCTTTAGCAAAAAGTTGCGCCCTATCGACTGGAACATTTCACTAGAACACCACGAAACGATCCGACCACTCCTTCGACCTGTTTTGGGGTTTTGCAGTTTTCCATGGGGTATTTTGTATGGGGAAAACCGACCCATGCCCGTATCTCCGTACCTAAGCGTCTGACGGTCTTGGACCCCTTTAGGTAAAAGTTGCATTTCGTCGAGTTGAACATTTCACTAGAACATCGCGAAACGATCCGACGACTCCTTCTGGGAGTTTTTGGGGTCGGAAGGTTTTCTGGGACTTAGTCTCTGGAGCAACATTTCTGAAGCTCGGCACGAGCAACCACGCACGTGTCTTATATCTCCGTAAGTAAGGGTCTGACGGTCTTGGACACCTTTAGCAAAAAGTTGCGCCCTATCGACTGGAACATTTCACTAGAACACCACGAAACGATCCGACCACTCCTTCGACCTGTTTTGGGGTTTTGCAGTTTTCCATGGGGTATTTTGTATGGGGAAAACCGACCCATGCCCGTACCTCCGTACCTAAGCGTCTGACGGTCTTGGACTCCTTTAGGTAAAAGTTGCATTCCATCGAGCTGAACATTTCACTAGAACATCGCGAAACGATCCGACGCCTCCTTCTGGGAGTTTTTGGGGTCGGAAGGTTTTCTGGGACTTAGTCTCTGGAGCAACATTTCTGAAGCTCGGCACGAGCAACCACGCACGTGTCTTATATCTCCGTAAGTAAGGGTCTGACGGTCTTGGACACCTTTAGCAAAAAGTTGCGCCCTATCGAATGGAACATTTCACTAGAACACCACGAAACGATCCGACCACTCCTTCGACCTGTTTTTGGGTTTTGCAGTTTTCCATGGGGTATTTTGTATGGGGAAAACCGACCCATGCCCGTATCTCCGTACCTAAGCGTCTGACGGTCTTGGACCCCTTTAGGTAAAAGTTGCATTACGTCGAGCTGAACATTTCACTAGAACATCGCGAAACGATCCGACGACTCCTTCTGGGAGTTTTTGGGGTCGGAAGGTTTTCTGGGACTTAGTCTCTGGAGCAACATTTCTGAAGCTCGGCACGAGCAACCACGCACGTGTCTTATATCTCCGTAAGTAAGGGTCTGACGGTCTTGGACACCTTTAGCAAAAAGTTGCGCCCTATCGAATGGAACATTTCACTAGAACACCACGAAACGATCCGACCACTCCTTCGACCTGTTTTGGGGTTTTGCAGTTTTCCATGGGGTATTTTGTATGGGGAAAACCGACCCATGCCCGTATCTCCGTACCTAAGCGTCTGACGGTCTTGGGTCCCTTTAGGTAAAAGTTGCATTTCGTCGAGCTGAACATTTCACTAGAACATCGCGAAACGATCCGACGACTCCTTCTGGGAGTTTTTGGGGTCGGAAGGTTTTCTGGGACTTAGTCTCTGGAGCAACATTTATGAAGCTCGGCACGAGCAACCACGCACGTGTCTTATATCTCCGTAAGTAAGGGTCTGACGGTCTTGGACACCTTTAGCAAAAAGTTGCGCCCTATCGAATGGAACATTTCACTAGAACACCACGAAACGATCCGACCACTCCTTCGACCTGTTTTGGGGTTTTGCAGTTTTCCATGGGGTATTTTGTATGGGGAAAACCGACCCATGCCCGTATCTCCGTACCTAAGCGTCTGACGGTCTTGGGTCCCTTTAGGTAAAAGTTGCATTCCGTCAAGCTGAACATTTCACTAGAACATCGCGAAACGATCCGACGACTCCTTCTGGGAGTTTTTGGGGTCGGAAGGTTTTCTGGGACTTAGTCTCTGGAGCAACATTTATGAAGCTCGGCACGAGCAACCACGCACGTGTCTTATATCTCCGTAAGTAAGGGTCTGACGGTCTTGGACACCTTTAGCAAAAAGTTGCGCCCTATCGAATGGAACATTTCACTAGAACACCACGAAACGATCCGACCACTCCTTCGACCTGTTTTGGGGTTTTGCAGTTTTCCATGGGGTATTTTGTATGGGGAAAACCGACCCATGCCCGTATCTCCGTACCTAAGCGTCTGACGGTCTTGGGTCCCTTTAGGTAAAAGTTGCATTCCGTCAAGCTGAACATTTCACTAGAACATCGCGAAACGATCCGACGACTCCTTCTGGGAGTTTTTGGGGTCGGAAGGTTTTCTGGGACTTAGTCTCTGGAGCAACATTTCTGAAGCTCGGCACGAGCAACCACGCACGTGTCTTATATCTCCGTAAGTAAGGGTCTGACGGTCTTGGACACCTTTAGCAAAAAGTTGCGCCCTATCGAATGGAACATTTCACTAGAACACCACGAAACGATCCGACCACTCCTTCGACCTGTTTAGGGGTTTTGCAGTTTTCCATGGGGTATTTTGTATGGGGAAAACCGACCCATGCCCGTATCTCCGTACCTAAGCGTCTGACGGTCTTGGACCCCTTTAGATAAAAGTTGCATTCCGTCGAGCTGAACATTTCACTAGAACATCGCGAAACGATCCGACGACTCCTTCTGGGAGTTTTTGGGGTCGGAAGGTTTTCTGGGACTTAGTCTCTGGAGCAACATTTCTGAAGCTCGGCACGAGCAACCACGCACGTGTCTTATATCTCCGTAAGTAAGGGTCTGACGGTCTTGGACACCTTTAGCAAAAAGTTGCGCCCTATCGAATGGAACATTTCACTAGAACATCACGAAACGATCCGACCACTCCTTCGACCTGTTTTGGGGTTTTGCAGTTTTCCATGGGGTATTTTGTATGGGGAAAACCGACCCATGCCCGTATCTCCGTACCTAAGCGTCTGACGGTCTTGGACCCCTTTAGGTAAAAGTTGCATTCCGTCGAGCTGAACATTTCACTAGAACATCGCGAAACGATCCGACGCCTCCTTCTGGGAGTTTTTGGGGTCGGAAGGTTTTCTGGGACTTAGTCTCTGGAGCAACATTTCTGAAGCTCGGCACGGGCAACCACGCACGTGTCTTATATCTCCGTAAGTAAGGGTCTGACGGTCTTGGACACCTTTAGCAAAAAGTTGCGCCCTATCGAATGGAACATTTCACTAGAACACCACGAAACGATCCGACCACTCCTTCGACCTGTTTTGGGGTTTTGCAGTTTTCCATGGGGTATTTTGTATGGGGAAAACCGACCCATGCCCGTATCTCCGTACCTAAGCGTCTGACGGTCTTGGACCCCTTTAGGTAAAAGTTGCATTCCGTCGAGCTGAACATTTCACTAGAACATCGCGAAACGATCCGACGACTCCTTCTGGGAGTTTTTGGGGTCCGAAGGTTTTCTGGGACTTAGTCTCTGGAGCAACATTTCTGAAGCTCGGCACGAGCAACCACGCACGTGTCTTATATCTCCGTAAGTAAGGGTCTGACGGTCTTGGACACCTTTAGCAAAAAGTTGCGCCCTATCGAATGGAACATTTCACTAGAACACCACGAAACGATCCGACCACTCCTTCGACCTGTTTTGGGGTTTTGCAGTTTTCCATGGGGTATTTTGTATGGGGAAAACCGACCCATGCCCGTATCTCCGTACCTAAGCGTCTGACGGTCTTGGACCCCTTTAGGTAAAAGTTGCATTCCGTCGAGCTGAACATTTCACTAGAACATCGCGAAACGATCCGACGACTCCTTCTGGGAGTTTTTGGGGTCCGAAGGTTTTCTGGGACTTAGTCTCTGGAGCAACATTTCTGAAGCTCGGCACGAGCAACCACGCACGTGTCTTATATCTCCGTAAGTAAGGGTCTGACGGTCTTGGACACCTTTAGCAAAAAGTTGCGTCTTATCGAATGGAACATTTCACTAGAACACCACGAAACGATCCGACCACTCCTTCGACCTGTTTTTGGGTTTTGCAGTTTTCCATGGGGTATTTTGTATGGGGAAAACCGACCCATGCCCGTATCTCCGTACCTAAGCGTCTGACGGTCTTGGACCCCTTTAGGTAAAAGTTGCATTCCGTCGAGTTGAACATTTCACTAGAACATCGCGAAACGATCCGACGACTCCTTCTGGGAGTTTTTGGGGTCCGAAGGTTTTCTGGGACTTAGTCTCTGGAGCAACATTTCTGAAGCTCGGCACGAGCAACCACGCACGTGTCTTATATCTCCGTAAGTAAGTGTCTGACGGTCTTGGACACCTTTAGCAAAAAGTTGCGCCCTATCGAATGGAACATTTCACTAGAACACCACGAAACGATCCGACCACTCCTTCGACCTGTTTTGGGGTTTTGCAGTTTTCCATGGGGTATTTTGTATGGGGAAAACCGACCCATGCCCGTATCTCCGTACCTAAGCGTCTGACGGTCTTGGACCCCTTTAGGTAAAAGTTGCATTCCGTCGAGCTGAACATTTCACTAGAACATCGCGAAACGATCCGACGACTCCTTCTGGGAGTTTTTGGGGTCCGAAGGTTTTCTGGGACTTAGTCTCTGGAGCAACATTTCTGAAGCTCGGCACGAGCAACCACGCACGTGTCTTATATCTCCGTAAGTAAGGGTCTGACGGTCTTGGACACCTTTAGCAAAAAGTTGCGTATAACCATGCTCGTCAATACTCTCGAACACTGTAACTCGATCCGACCACTCCTTGGTATACTTTTGTGGGTTGCCAGTTTCGGTTGGGACTTAGTCTCTGGAGACCAAATTCTGAAGCTCGGCGTGGGTACCGGTTTTTCGTGCACGTCAGAGGGCCTCGACCGCCCCGAGAACCCGACCTTCAGGATTTTGGCCATTTTTGGGGGTGCACAAAAGTGTTCGTAATCAACCTCGGATTGTACTTTTCATCATCTAGGGGCACCGTAGGGACCGAAAAAAGTGGTTTCGCATGATAGTCCACCTCGACCCATGTCGACCCTTGCGCGACCCCGACCTTCAGGATTTTGCTCTACGGAAGGGGGTGCACACTTGTGCGACCCCGACCTTCAGGATTTTGCTCTACGGAAGGGGGTGCACAAAAGTGTTCGTAATCAACCTCGGATTGTACTTTTCATCATCTAGGGGCACCGTAGGGACCGAAAAAAGTGGTTTCGCATGATAGTCCACCTCGACCCATGTCAACCCTTGCGCGACCCCGACCTTCAGGATTTTGCTCTACGGAAGGGGGTCGACTTGTGCGCAACCCCGACCTTCAGGATTTTGCTCTACGGAAGGGGGTGCACAAAAGTGTTCGTAATCAACCTCGGATTGTACTTTTCATCATCTAGGGGCACCGTAGGGACCGAAAAAAGTGGTTTCGCATGATAGTCCACCTCGACCCATGTCGACCCTTGCGCGACCCCGACCTTCAGGATTTTGCTCTACGGAAGGGGGTGCACACTTGTGCGACCCCGACCTTCAGGATTTTGCTCTACGGAAGGGGGTGCACAAAAGTGTTCGTAATCAACCTCGGATTGTACTTTTCATCATCTAGGGGCACCGTAGGGACCGAAAAAAGTGGTTTCGCATGATAGTCCACCTCGACCCATGTCGATCCTTGCGCGACCCCGACCTTCAGGATTTTGCTCTACGGAAGGGGGTGCACAAAAGTGTTCGTAATCAACCTCGGATTGTACTTTTCATCATCTAGGGGCACCGTAGGGACCGAAAAAAGTGGTTTCGCATGATAGTCCACCTCGACCCATGTCGACCCTTGCGCGACCCCGACCTTCAGGATTTTGCTCTACGGAAGGGGGTCGACTTGTGCGCAACCCCGACCTTCAGGATTTTGCTCTACGGAAGGGGGTCTACTTGTGCGCAACCCCGACCTTCAGGATTTTGCTCTACGGAAGGGGGTGCACAAAAGTGTTCGTAATCAACCTCGGATTGTACTTTTCATCATCTAGGGGCACCGTAGGGACCGAAAAAAGTGGTTTCGCATGATAGTCCACCTCGACCCATGTCGACCCTTGCGCGACCCCGACCTTCAGGATTTTGCTCTACGGAAGGGGGTGCACAAAAGTGTTCGTAATCAACCTCGGATTGTACTTTTCATCATCTAGGGGCACCGTAGGGACCGAAAAAAGTGGTTTCGCATGATAGTCCACCTCGACCCATGTCGACCCTTGCGCGACCCCGACCTTCAGGATTTTGCTCTACGGAAGGGGTCCTCTCTGTACAAGGTTTAGGGGTACATTTTCACCCAAAAACCACTATCGCTCATCCGAAACAACTCCTCGACATGTGTCTTCTCTGTGAATTTGGCCCCGATCTGACGAGTAGTTTTCGAGATATGCCCCTCTGAAGGTACATATTGGGACTTAGCCGATTTTCACCCATTGCGGTGTCTATGGGGTGTTGGGAATCGCTCTACCGACCAGCCGGTTGGAGATATCGAGTTGCGGTCTTCGGCGCGTTTGCTCAACTCCGTAATGCCTACTTTTCGTCCATACACACAACACCTCGCAGAGTTCTCCTTCTGCCAGATATAGCGCGTGCCCCTTTGTTCGTGCACCATTTTGGCCTGTTTTTCGTACATCGCTTCTAAACCATGCGTGCGACGGTTTTGCGTTCCAAGTACCGATGTTAGAACACCACCGTGGCTAACTTTCGTCCATATACGCCAACTCCGTGCAATGTCTCCATCACCCTGTTTTTGGGTGAAAACCCATTTCTGGGACTTAGCCGATTTTCACCCATTGCGGTGTCTATGGGGTGTTGGGAATCGCTCTACCGACCAGCCGGTTGGAGATATCGAGTTGCGGTCTTCGGCGCGTTTGCTCAACTTCGTAATGCCTACTTTTCGTCCATACACACAACACCTCGCAGAGTTCTCCTTCTGCCAGATATAGCGCGTGCCCCTTTGTTCGTGCACCATTTTGGCCTGTTTTTCGTACATTGCTTCGAAACCATGCGTCCGACGGTTTTGCGTCCCAAGTACCGATGTTAGAACACCACCGTGGCTAACTTTCGTCCATATACGCCAACTCCGTGCAATGTCTCCATCACCCTGTTTTTGGGTGAAAACCCATTTCTGGGACTTAGCCGATTTTCACCCATTGCGGTGTCTATGAGATGTTGGGAATCGCTCTACCGACCAGCCGGTTGGGGATATCGATTCCCGGTCTTCGGCGCGTTTGCTCAACTCCGTAATGCCTACTTTTCGTCCATACACACAACACCTCGCAGAGTTCTCCTTCTGCCAGATATAGCGCGTGCCCCTTTGTTCGTGCACCATTTTGGCCCGTTTTTCGTACATCGCTTCGAAACCATGCGTCCGACGGTTTTGCGTCCCAAGTAGTGATGTTAGAACACCACCGTGGCTAACTTTCGTCCATATACGCCAACTCCGTGCAATGTCTCCATCACCCTGTTTTTGGGTGAAAACCCATTTCTTGGACTTAGCCGATTTTCACCCATTGCGGTGTCTATGGGGTGTTGGGAATCGCTCTACCGACCAGCCGGTTGGAGATATCGTTTTGCGGTCTTCGGCGCGTTTGCTCAACTCCGTAATGCCTACTTTTCGTCCATACACACAACACCTCGCAGAGTTCTCCTTCTGCCAGATATAGCGCGTGCCCCTTTGTTCGTGCACCATTTTTGCCCGTTTTTCGCACATTGCCTCGAAACCATGCGTCCGACGGTTTTGCGTCCCAAGTACCAATGTTAGAACACCACCGTGGCTAACTTTCGTTCATATACGCCAACTCCGTGCAATGTCTCCATCACCCTGTTTTTGGGTGAAAACCCATTTCTGGGACTTAGCCGATTTTCACCCATTGCGGTGTCTATGGGGTGTTGGGAATCGCTTTACCGACCAGCCGGTTGGAGATATCGATTCCCGGTCTTCGGCGCGTTTGCTCAACTCCGTAATGCCTACTTTTCGTCCATACACACAACACCTCGCAGAGTTCTCCTTCTGCCAGATATAGCGCGTGCCCCTTTGTTCGTGCACCATTTTGGCCCGTTTTTCGCACATTGCCTCGAAACCATGCGTCCGACGCTTTTGTGTCCCAAGTAGTGATGTTAGAACACCACCGTGGCTAACTTTCGTCCATATACGCCAAACTTCTCAGACACCTCCATCCGAGAGTATTTCGTGTTTTCCCATATATTGCATACTTCCAGGGGTTTGCTTCCATACAACTTTCAATGTTCTGTAAAACACCCGCGCATCGTCCGATTGGACTGAAACTGCTCCGGCGCGCTCTCTGCCGTGCTACAACTCTGCGCAAACCATCAAAACCTCGATGCCTGCGTGCGCACCTAGCCATCTGAACTCCGTACACTCTGGCTTAACAGGCCTCTTAGCCCGTTACAACATGGCTAACCCACTGGTAACCGGTAACCGTCACTCGTCCAATGTGGTCCATCACCCGTGCAAGCTGTTTCGCGTGCTTGCGCTTGCTCCGTGAGCAATCCCGCGTGCATTCGGTTGTCTTCCAACAACGTGTTCGTCTCGCAACAATCTCCTCCATGTGTACGCCTGGTGCTATGCAACAAGTTGAAATTTTTCGGGAAGTCAAGTTTTGGGACTTGTACTTTTTTTCAACATTAAATGCAGCTTTTCGCACACCATAGCAACTCGGGCTTCGACTTTCGGGACTTGGTGCTTTTCGCGGATCAAGCCCAATGGACTTGACCCGCTAAAGCTCACCTCCTCTCTATCGCTCCATTCGGGTAGCTATGGTGCACCCCAGCCAGTAGCGCACATGCACCCCATGTCTGGGGCACAAGCACACCACCCACTAGGACACACCACAGCAGCACACCCTTCTGCACATAGCACCACGTGTGTGCAGCGTCGCCTTACCCAAGCGACTTGCGGCACCTTGCAGGAGCAAGCTCCCACAGGTGGCGCGCAGCCGGTGTGTGACTCCCGCACACTCCCGACTAGGTGGTACCATCATCACCATGGCACGCACCCAGG
>NW_026525500.1:137500-142500 GCF_943737925.1 Anopheles nili | reverse complement strand
TTCGCCTCCTCATGAACCGGCGGAACCTTTAACCGTTCCGGGTCCTATGCACTCTCCGTGTTTGGTTCATCGCTCATCTCTACATTACGCCGAGCTCAACTAGTATTGTTCGTTTCACCGTTTGATGCGAGATCGGGGTATACCCGGTACCGCGGTACTTCCCACCCAGGTTGAATGGCCGTACAACACTCAAGAAGTAACAACGTGCCGGTGCTAAGCACCGTCTCCTCAAGATCTACGAGTTCTGACACCTCTTGGCTACTTGACCCCTTTCCCGGTGGGTGCAAGTCACTCTACTCCGAGCCCTGGGACACCTTCCCAGGGTGTTTTCCATGTACCACTAACCCTTGGTTGGACACCTCTTGGCTACTTGACCCCTTTCCCGGTGGGTGCAAGTCACCGTGCGGAACCTTTCGGCCGCTCTCCCTAGGACTGTGTTGCAGGCAAGCACAGTGGTTCCGCGACCTAGAGACAGCGGCATCCCTTGTTACTACTACTCCGAGCCCTGGGACACCTTCCCAGGGTGTTTTCCAAGTACCACTAGCCTCTGGTTGACCATCGGTGGAGGTAGGTGATTTACCCCAAAACCACCCTAGGTCACCGTTCCGACCGCCCAGCTACCGTTAAAACGCCTCCGGACACCAGCACACACCTTCCCGGTACCAGAACCAGTCGTAGTTGCCGTCACCCAAATTTCATACAACCGTCACCCACGGGCCGAAACACCTTGCCACTACATGAGTCTAGTATTAGGTCCTAGGGTCTCTTTTCGACAACTCCCGACCTCCCTGATATCGAATCGTCAGTTTACATGAGGAGGCTAAACTTTCTATGACGACTCAGTACAACCATACCCCCCTATAATAGTGAAATGTCAAATTCTAGGGCTTTTTGGCCATGGAAAATTCTGAAGCTCGGCACGAGCAAACATGACCCATGCTTGTATCTCCGAAACTATGAGTCTGACAGTTTTGCACCCTTCTGCGGAAAGTTGTGTCTCGGTAAGCCTAAAAAGTCAGTAGAACATCACGAAACGATCCGACCACTCCTTCGACCTGTTTTGGGGTTTTGCAGTTTTCCATGGGGTATTTTGTATGGGGAAAACCGACCCATGCCCGTATCTCCGTACCTAAGCGTCTGACGGTCTTGGACCCGTTTAGGTAAAAGTTGCATTCCGTCGAGCTGAACATTTCACTAGAACATCGCGAAACGATCCGACGACTCCTTCTGGGAGTTTTTGGGGTCGGAAGGTTTTCTGGGACTTAGTCTCTGGAGCAACATTTCTGAAGCTCGGCACGGGCAACCACGCACGTGTCTTATATCTCCGTAAGTAAGTGTCTGACGGTCTTGGACACCTTTAGCAAAAAGTTGCGCCCTATCGAATGGAACATTTCACTAGAACATCACGAAACGATCCGACCACTCCTTCGACCTGTTTTGGGGTTTTGCAGTTTTCCATGGGGTATTTTGTATGGGGAAAACCGACCCATGCCCGTATCTCCGTACCTAAGCGTCTGACGGTCTTGGACCCCTTTAGGTAAAAGTTGCATTCCGTCGAGCTGAACATTTCGCTAGAACATCGCGAAACGATCCGACGACTCCTTCTGGGAGTTTTTGGGGTCGGAAGGTTTTCTGGGACTTAGTCTCTGGAGCAACATTTCTGAAGCTCGGCACGGGCAACCACGCACGTGTCTTATATCTCCGTAAGTAAGGGTCTGACGATCTTGGACACCTTTAGCAAAAAGTTGCGCCCTATCGAATGGAACATTTCACTAGAACACCACGAAACGATCCGACCACTCCTTCGACCTGTTTTGGGGTTTTGCAGTTTTCCATGGGGTATTTTGTATGGGGAAAACCGACCCATGCCCGTATCTCCGTACCTAAGCGTCTGACGGTCTTGAACCCCTTTAGGTAAAAGTTGCATTTCGTCGAGCTGAACATTTCACTAGAACATCGCGAAACGATCCGACGACTCCTTCTGGGAGTTTTTGGGGTCGGAAGGTTTTCTGGGACTTAGTCTCTGGAGCAACATTTCTGAAGCTCGGCACGAGCAACCACGCACGTGTCTTATATCTCCGTAAGTAAGGGTCTGACGGTCTTGGACACCTTTAGCAAAAAGTTGCGCCCTATCGAATGGAACATTTCACTAGAACACCACGAAACGATCCGACCACTCCTTCGACCTGTTTTGGGGTTTTGCAGTTTTCCATGGGGTATTTTGTATGGGGAAAACCGACCCATGCCCGTATCTCCGTACCTAAGCGTCTGACGGTCTTGGACCCCTTTAGGTAAAAGTTGCATACCGTCGAGCTGAACATTTCGCTAGAACATCGCGAAACGATCCGACGACTCCTTCTGGGAGTTTTTGGGGTCGGAAGGTTTTCTGGGACTTAGTCTCTGGAGCAACATTTCTGAAGCTCGGCACGGGCAACCACGCACGTGTCTTATATCTCCGTAAGTAAGGGTCTGACGGTCTTGGACACCTTTAGCAAAAAGTTGCGCCCTATCGAATGGAACATTTCACTAGAACACCACGAAACGATCCGACCACTCCTTCGACCTGTTTTGGGGTTTTGCAGTTTTCCATGGGGTATTTTGTATGGGGAAAACCGACCCATGCCCGTATCTCCGTATCTAAGCGTCTGACGGTCTTGGACCCCTTTAGGTAAAAGTTGCATTTCGTCGAGCTGAACATTTCACTAGAACATCGCGAAACGATCCGACGACTCCTTCTGGGAGTTTTTGGGGTCGGAAGGTTTTCTGGGACTTAGTCTCTGGAGCAACATTTCTGAAGCTCGGCACGAGCAACCACGCACGTGTCTTATATCTCCGTAAGTAAGGGTCTGACGGTCTTGGACACCTTTAGCAAAAAGTTGCGTATAACCATCCTCGTCAATACTCTCGAACAATGTAACTCGATCCGACCACTCCTTGGTACACTTTTGTGGGTTGCCAGTTTCGGTTGGGACTTAGTCTCTGGAGACCAAATTCTGAAGCTCGGCGTGGGTACCGGTTTTTCGTGCACGTCAGAGGGCCTCGACCGCCCCGAGAACCCGACCTTCAGGATTTTGGCCATTTTTGGGGGTGCACAAAAGTGTTCGTAATCAACCTCGGATTGTACTTTTCATCATCTAGGGGCACCGTAGGGACCGAAAAAAGTGGTTTCGCATGATAGTCCACCTCGACCCATGTCGACCCTTGCGCGACCCCGACCTTCAGGATTTTGCTCTACGGAAGGGGGTGCACACTTGTGCGACCCCGACCTTCAGGATTTTGCTCTACGGAAGGGGGTGCACAAAAGTGTTCGTAATCAACCTCGGATTGTACTTTTCATCATCTAGGGGCACCGTAGGGACCGAAAAAAGTGGTTTCGCATGATAGTCCACCTCGACCCATGTCGACCCTTGCGCGACCCCGACCTTCAGGATTTTGCTCTACGGAAGGGGGTCGACTTGTGCGCAACCCCGACCTTCAGGATTTTGCTCTACGGAAGGGGGTGCACAAAAGTGTTCGTAATCAACCTCGGATTGTACTTTTCATCATCTAGGGGCACCGTAGGGACCGAAAAAAGTGGTTTCGCATGATAGTCCACCTCGACCCATGTCGACCCTTGCGCGACCCCGACCTTCAGGATTTTGCTCTACGGAAGGGGGTCTACTTGTGCGCAACCCCGACCTTCAGGATTTTGCTCTACGGAAGGGGGTCTACTTGTGCGCAACCCCGACCTTCAGGATTTTGCTCTACGGAAGGGGGTGCACAAAAGTGTTCGTAATCAACCTCGGATTGTACTTTTCATCATCTAGGGGCACCGTAGGGACCGAAAAAAGTGGTTTCGCATGATAGTCCACCTCGACCCATGTCGACCCTTGCGCGACCCCGACCTTCAGGATTTTGCTCTACGGAAGGGGGTGCACACTTGTGCGACCCCGACCTTCAGGATTTTGCTCTACGGAAGGGGGTGCACAAAAGTGTTCGTAATCAACCTCGGATTGTACTTTTCATCATCTAGGGGCACCGTAGGGACCGAAAAAAGTGGTTTCGCATGATAGTCCACCTCGACCCATGTCGACCCTTGCGCGACCCCGACCTTCAGGATTTTGCTCTACGGAAGGGGTCCTCTCTGTACAAGGTTTAGGGGTACATTTTCACCCAAAAACCACTATCGCTCAACCGAAACAACTCCTCGACATGTGTCTTCTCTGTGAATTTGGCCCCGATCTGACGAGTAGTTTTCGGGATATGCCCCTCTGAAGGTACATTTTGGGACTTAGCCGATTTTCACCCATTGCGGTGTCTATGGGGTGTTGGGAATCGCTCTACCGACCAGCCGGTTGGAGATATCGATTCCCGGTCTTTGGCGCGTTTGCTCAACTCCGTAATGCCTACTTTTCGTCCATACACACAACACCTCGCAGAGTTCTCCTTCTGCCAGATATAGCGCGTGCCCCTTTGCTCGTGCACCATTTTGCCCGTTTTTCGCACATTGCCTCGAAACCATGCGTTCGACGGTTTTGCGTCTCAAGCACCGAAGTTAGAACACCACCGTGGCTAACTTTCGTCCATATACGCCAACTCCGTGCAATGTCTCCATCACCCTGTTTTTGGGTGAAAACCCATTTCTGGGACTTAGCCGATTTTCACCCATTGCGGTGTCTATGGGGTGTTGGGAATCGCTCTACCGACCAGCCGGTTGGAGATATCGAGTTGCGGTCTTCGGCGCGTTTGCTCAACTCCGTAATGCCTACTTTTCGTCCATACACACAACACCTCGCAGAGTTCTCCTTCTGCCAGATATAGCGCGTGCCCCTTTGTTCGTGCACCATTTTGGCCCGTTTTTCGCACATTGCCTCGAAACCATGCGTTCGACGGTTTTGCGTCCCAGGTACCGATGTTAGAACACCACCGTGGCTAACTTTCGTTCATATACGCCAAACTTCTCAGACACCTCCATCCGAGAGTATTTCGTGTTTTCCCATATATTGCATACTTCCAGGGGT
>NW_026525500.1:122500-127500 GCF_943737925.1 Anopheles nili | reverse complement strand
AGGGTCTGACGGTCTTGGACACCTTTAGCAAAAAGTTGCGCCCTATCGAATGGAACATTTCACTAGAACACCACGAAACGATCCGACCACTCCTTCGACCTGTTTTGGGGTTTTGCAGTTTTCCATGGGGTATTTTGTATGGGGAAAACCGACCCATGCCCGTATCTCCGTACCTAAGCGTCTGACGGTCTTGGACCCCTTTAGGTAAAAGTTGCATACCGTCGAGCTGAACATTTCGCTAGAACATCGCGAAACGATCCGACGACTCCTTCTGGGAGTTTTTGGGGTCCGAAGGTTTTCTGGGACTTAGTCTCTGGAGCAACATTTCTGAAGCTCGGCACGAGCAACCACGCACGTGTCTTATATCTCCGTAAGTAAGGGTCTGACGGTCTTGGACACCTTTAGCAAAAAGTTGCGCCCTATCGAATGGAACATTTCACTAGAACACCACGAAACGATCCGACCACTCCTTCGACCTGTTTTGGGGTTTTGCAGTTTTCCATGGGGTATTTTGTATGGGGAAAACCGACCCATGCCCGTATCTCCGTACCTAAGCGTCTGACGGTCTTGGACCCCTTTAGGTAAAAGTTGCATTTCGTCGAGCTGAACATTTCACTAGAACATCGCGAAACGATCCGACGCCTCCTTCTGGGAGTTTTTGGGGTCGGAAGGTTTTCTGGGACTTAGTCTCTGGAGCAACATTTCTGAAGCTCGGCACGGGCAACCACGCACGTGTCTTATATCTCCGTAAGTAAGGGTCTGACGGTCTTGGACACCTTTAGCAAAAAGTTGCGCCCTATCGAATGGAACATTTCACTAGAACACCACGAAACGATCCGACCACTCCTTCGACCTGTTTTGGGGTTTTGCAGTTTTCCATGGGGTATTTTGTATGGGGAAAACCGACCCATGCCCGTATCTCCGTACCTAAGCGTTTGACGGTCTTGGACCCCTTTAGGTAAAAGTTGCATTCCGTCGAGCTGAACATTTCACTAGAACATCGCGAAACGATCCGACGCCTCCTTCTGGGAGTTTTTGGGGTCGGAAGGATTTCTCGGACTTAGTCTCTGGAGCAACATTTCTGAAGCTCGGCACGAGCAACCACGCACGTGTCTTATATCTCCGTAAGTAAGGGTCTGACGGTCTTGGACACCTTTAGCAAAAAGTTGCGTATAACCATCCTCGTCAATACTCTCGAACACTGTAACTCGATCCTACCACTCCTTGGTACACTTTTGTGGGTTGCCAGTTTTGGTTGGGACTTAGTCTCTGGAGACCAAATTCTGAAGCTCGGCGTGGGTACCGGTTTTTCGTGCACGTCAGAGGGCCTCGACCGCCCCGAGAACCCGACCTTCAGGATTTTGGCCATTTTTGGGGGTGCACAAAAGTGTTCGTAATCAACCTCGGATTGTACTTTTCATCATCTAGGGGCACCGTAGGGACCGAAAAAAGTGGTTTCGCATGATAGTCCACCTCGACCCATGTCGACCCTTGCGCGACCCCGACCTTCAGGATTTTGCTCTACGGAAGGGGGTCGACTTGTGCGCAACCCCGACCTTCAGGATTTTGCTCTACGGAAGGGGGTGCACAAAAGTGTTCGTAATCAACCTCGGATTGTACTTTTCATCATCTAGGGGCACCGTAGGGACCGAAAAAAGTGGTTTCGCATGATAGTCCACCTCGACCCATGTCGACCCTTGCGCGACCCCGACCTTCAGGATTTTGGCCATTTTTGGGGGTGCACAAAAGTGTTCGTAATCAACCTCGGATTGTACTTTTCATCATCTAGGGGCACCGTAGGGACCGAAAAAAGTGGTTTCGCATGATAGTCCACCTCGACCCATGTCGACCCTTGCGCGACCCCGACCTTCAGGATTTTGCTCTACGGAAGGGGGTCGACTTGTGCGCAACCCCGACCTTCAGGATTTTGCTCTACGGAAGGGGGTGCACAAAAGTGTTCGTAATCAACCTCGGATTGTACTTTTCATCATCTAGGGGCACCGTAGGGACCGAAAAAAGTGGTTTCGCATGATAGTCCACCTCGACCCATGTCGACCCTTGCGCGACCCCGACCTTCAGGATTTTGCTCTACGGAAGGGGGTCGACTTGTGCGCAACCCCGACCTTCAGGATTTTGCTCTACGGAAGGGGGTGCACAAAAGTGTTCGTAATCAACCTCGGATTGTACTTTTCATCATCTAGGGGCACCGTAGGGACCGAAAAAAGTGGTTTCGCATGATAGTCCACCTCGACCCATGTCGACCCTTGCGCGACCCCGACCTTCAGGATTTTGCTCTACGGAAGGGGGTCGACTTGTGCGCAACCCCGACCTTCAGGATTTTGCTCTACGGAAGGGGGTGCACAAAAGTGTTCGTAATCAACCTCGGATTGTACTTTTCATCATCTAGGGGCACCGTAGGGACCGAAAAAAGTGGTTTCGCATGATAGTCCACCTCGACCCATGTCGACCCTTGCGCGACCCCGACCTTCAGGATTTTGCTCTACGGAAGGGGGTCGACTTGTGCGCAACCCCGACCTTCAGGATTTTGCTCTACGGAAGGGGGTGCACAAAAGTGTTCGTAATCAACCTCGGATTGTACTTTTCATCATCTAGGGGCACCGTAGGGACCGAAAAAAGTGGTTTCGCATGATAGTCCACCTCGACCCATGTCGACTCTTGCGCGACCCCGACCTTCAGGATTTTGCTCTACGGAAGGGGGTCGACTTGTGCGCAACCCCGACCTTCAGGATTTTGCTCTACGGAAGGGGGTGCACAAAAGTGTTCGTAATCAACCTCGGATTGTACTTTTCATCATCTAGGGGCACCGTAGGGACCGAAAAAAGTGGTTTCGCATGATAGTCCACCTCGACCCATGTCGACCCTTGCGCGACCCCGACCTTCAGGATTTTGGCCATTTTTGGGGGTGCACAAAAGTGTTCGTAATCAACCTCGGATTGTACTTTTCATCATCTAGGGGCACCGTAGGGACCGAAAAAAGTGGTTTCGCATGATAGTCCACCTCGACCCATGTCGACCCTTGCGCGACCCCGACCTTCAGGATTTTGCTCTACGGAAGGGGTCCTCTCTGTACAAGGTTTGGGGGTACATTTTCACCCAAAAACCACTATCGCTCATCCGAAACAACTCCTCGACATGTGTCTTCTCTGTGAATTTGGCCCCGATCTGACGAGTAGTTTTCGAGATATGCCCCTCTGAAGGTACATATTGGGACTTAGCCGATTTTCACCCATTGCGGTGTCTATGGGGTGTTGGGAATCGCTCTACCGACCAGCCGGTTGGAGATATCGATTCCCGGTCTTCGGCGCGTTTGCTCAACTCCGTAATGCCTACTTTTCGTCCATACACACAACACCTCGCAGAGTTCTCCTTCTGCTAGATATAGCGCGTGCCCCTTTGTTCGTGCACCATTTTGGCCCGTTTTTCGCACATTGCCTCGAAACCATGCGTCTGACGCTTTTGCGTCCCAAGCACCGATGTTAGAACACCACCGTGGCTAACTTTCGTCCATATACGCCAACTCCGTGCAATGTCTCCATCACCCTGTTTTTGGGTGAAAACCCATTTCTGGGACTTAGCCGATTTTCACCCATTGCGGTGTCTATGGGGTGTTGGGAATCGCTCTACCGACCAGCCGGTTGGAGATATCGATTCCCGGTCTTCGGCGTGTTTGCTCAACTCCGTAATGCCTACTTTTCGTCCATACACACAACACCTCGCAGAGTTCTCCTTCTGCCAGATATAGCGCGTGCCCCTTTGTTCGTGCACCATTTTGGCCCGTTTTTCGCACATTGCCTCGAAACCATGCGTCCGACGCTTTTGCGTCCCAAGTAGTGATGTTAGAACACCACCGTGGCTAACTTTCGTCCATATACGCCAACTCCGTGCAATGTCTCCATCACCCTGTTTTTGGGTGAAAACCCATTTCAGGGACTTAGCCGATTTTCACCCATTGCGGTGTCTATGGGGTGTTGGGAATCGCTCTACCGACCAGCCGGTTGGAGATATCGATTCCCGGTCTTCGGCGCGTTTGCTCAACTCCGTAATGCCTACTTTTCGTCCATACACACAACACCTCGCAGAGTTCTCCTTCTGCTAGATATAGCGCGTGCCCCTTTGTTCGTGCACCATTTTGGCCCGTTTTTCGCACATTGCCTCGAAACCATGCGTCTGACGCTTTTGCGTCCCAAGCACCGATGTTAGAACACCACCGTGGCTAACTTTCGTCCATATACGCCAACTCCGTGCAATGTCTCCATCACCCTGTTTTTGGGTGAAAACCCATTTCTGGGACTTAGCCGATTTTCACCCATTGCGGTGTCTATGGGGTGTTGGGAATCGCTCTACCGACCAGCCGGTTGGAGATATCGATTCCCGGTCTTCGGCGTGTTTGCTCAACTCCGTAATGCCTACTTTTCGTCCATACACACAACACCTCGCAGAGTTCTCCTTCTGCCAGATATAGCGCGTGCCCCTTTGTTCGTGCACCATTTTGGCCCGTTTTTCGCACATTGCCTCGAAACCATGCGTCCGACGCTTTTGCGTCCCAAGTAGTGATGTTAGAACACCACCGTGGCTAACTTTCGTCCATATACGCCAAACTTCTCAGACAACTCCATCCGAGAGTATTTCGTGTTTTCCCATATATTGCATACTTCCAGGGGTTTGCTTCCATACAACTTTCAATGTTCTGTAAAACACCCGCGCATCGTCCGATTGGACTGAAACTGCTCCGGCGCGCTCTCTGCCGTGCTACAACTCTGCGCAAACCATCAAAACCTCGATGCCTGCGTGCGCACCTAGTCATCTGAACTCCGTACACTCTGGCTTAACAGGCCTCTTAGCCCGTTACAACATGGCTAACCCACTGGTAACCGGTAACCGTCACTCGTCCAATGTGGTCCATCACCCGTGCAAGCTGTTTCGCGTGCTTGCGCTTGCTCCGTGAGCAATCCCGCGTGCATTCGGTTGTCTTCCAACAG
>NW_026525500.1:105000-112500 GCF_943737925.1 Anopheles nili | reverse complement strand
CTGGAGCAACATTTCTGAAGCTCGGCACGAGCAACCACGCACGTGTCTTATATCTCCGTAAGTAAGGGTCTGACGGTCTTGGACACCTTTAGCAAAAAGTTGCGCCCTATCGAATGGAACATTTCACTAGAACACCACGAAACGATCCGACCACTCCTTCGACCTGTTTTGGGGTTTTGCAGTTTTCCATGGGGTATTTTGTATGGGGAAAACCGACCCATGCCCGTATCTCCGTACCTAAGCGTCTGACGGTCTTGGACCCCTTTAGGTAAAAGTTGCATTTCGTCGAGCTGAACATTTCACTAGAACATCGCGAAACGATCCGACGCCTCCTTCTGGGAGTTTTTGGGGTCGGAAGGTTTTCTGGGACTTAGTCTCTGGAGCAACATTTCTGAAGCTCGGCACGGGCAACCACGCACGTGTCTTATATCTCCGTAAGTAAGGGTCTGACGGTCTTGGACACCTTTAGCAAAAAGTTGCGCCCTATCGAATGGAACATTTCACTAGAACACCACGAAACGATCCGACCACTCCTTCGACCTGTTTTGGGGTTTTGCAGTTTTCCATGGGGTATTTTGTATGGGGAAAACCGACCCATGCCCGTATCTCCGTACCTAAGCGTTTGACGGTCTTGGACCCCTTTAGGTAAAAGTTGCATTCCGTCGAGCTGAACATTTCACTAGAACATCGCGAAACGATCCGACGCCTCCTTCTGGGAGTTTTTGGGGTCGGAAGGATTTCTCGGACTTAGTCTCTGGAGCAACATTTCTGAAGCTCGGCACGAGCAACCACGCACGTGTCTTATATCTCCGTAAGTAAGGGTCTGACGGTCTTGGACACCTTTAGCAAAAAGTTGCGTATAACCATCCTCGTCAATACTCTCGAACACTGTAACTCGATCCTACCACTCCTTGGTACACTTTTGTGGGTTGCCAGTTTTGGTTGGGACTTAGTCTCTGGAGACCAAATTCTGAAGCTCGGCGTGGGTACCGGTTTTTCGTGCACGTCAGAGGGCCTCGACCGCCCCGAGAACCCGACCTTCAGGATTTTGGCCATTTTTGGGGGTGCACAAAAGTGTTCGTAATCAACCTCGGATTGTACTTTTCATCATCTAGGGGCACCGTAGGGACCGAAAAAAGTGGTTTCGCATGATAGTCCACCTCGACCCATGTCGACCCTTGCGCGACCCCGACCTTCAGGATTTTGCTCTACGGAAGGGGGTCGACTTGTGCGCAACCCCGACCTTCAGGATTTTGCTCTACGGAAGGGGGTGCACAAAAGTGTTCGTAATCAACCTCGGATTGTACTTTTCATCATCTAGGGGCACCGTAGGGACCGAAAAAAGTGGTTTCGCATGATAGTCCACCTCGACCCATGTCGACCCTTGCGCGACCCCGACCTTCAGGATTTTGGCCATTTTTGGGGGTGCACAAAAGTGTTCGTAATCAACCTCGGATTGTACTTTTCATCATCTAGGGGCACCGTAGGGACCGAAAAAAGTGGTTTCGCATGATAGTCCACCTCGACCCATGTCGACCCTTGCGCGACCCCGACCTTCAGGATTTTGCTCTACGGAAGGGGGTCGACTTGTGCGCAACCCCGACCTTCAGGATTTTGCTCTACGGAAGGGGGTGCACAAAAGTGTTCGTAATCAACCTCGGATTGTACTTTTCATCATCTAGGGGCACCGTAGGGACCGAAAAAAGTGGTTTCGCATGATAGTCCACCTCGACCCATGTCGACCCTTGCGCGACCCCGACCTTCAGTATTTTGCTCTACGGAAGGGGGTCGACTTGTGCGCAACCCCGACCTTCAGGATTTTGCTCTACGGAAGGGGGTGCACAAAAGTGTTCGTAATCAACCTCGGATTGTACTTTTCATCATCTAGGGGCACCGTAGGGACCGAAAAAAGTGGTTTCGCATGATAGTCCACCTCGACCCATGTCGACCCTTGCGCGACCCCGACCTTCAGGATTTTGCTCTACGGAAGGGGGTCGACTTGTGCGCAACCCCGACCTTCAGGATTTTGCTCTACGGAAGGGGGTGCACAAAAGTGTTCGTAATCAACCTCGGATTGTACTTTTCATCATCTAGGGGCACCGTAGGGACCGAAAAAAGTGGTTTCGCATGATAGTCCACCTCGACCCATGTCGACCCTTGCGCGACCCCGACCTTCAGGATTTTGCTCTACGGAAGGGGGTCGACTTGTGCGCAACCCCGACCTTCAGGATTTTGCTCTACGGAAGGGGGTGCACAAAAGTGTTCGTAATCAACCTCGGATTGTACTTTTCATCATCTAGGGGCACCGTAGGGACCGAAAAAAGTGGTTTCGCATGATAGTCCACCTCGACCCATGTCGACCCTTGCGCGACCCCGACCTTCAGGATTTTGCTCTACGGAAGGGGGTCGACTTGTGCGCAACCCCGACCTTCAGGATTTTGCTCTACGGAAGGGGGTGCACAAAAGTGTTCGTAATCAACCTCGGATTGTACTTTTCATCATCTAGGGGCACCGTAGGGACCGAAAAAAGTGGTTTCGCATGATAGTCCACCTCGACCCATGTCGACCCTTGCGCGACCCCGACCTTCAGGATTTTGCTCTACGGAAGGGGGTCGACTTGTGCGCAACCCCGACCTTCAGGATTTTGCTCTACGGAAGGGGGTGCACAAAAGTGTTCGTAATCAACCTCGGATTGTACTTTTCATCATCTAGGGGCACCGTAGGGACCGAAAAAAGTGGTTTCGCATGATAGTCCACCTCGACCCATGTCGACCCTTGCGCGACCCCGACCTTCAGGATTTTGCTCTACGGAAGGGGGTCGACTTGTGCGCAACCCCGACCTTCAGGATTTTGCTCTACGGAAGGGGGTGCACAAAAGTGTTCGTAATCAACCTCGGATTGTACTTTTCATCATCTAGGGGCACCGTAGGGACCGAAAAAAGTGGTTTCGCATGATAGTCCACCTCGACCCATGTCGACCCTTGCGCGACCCCGACCTTCAGGATTTTGGCCATTTTTGGGGGTGCACAAAAGTGTTCGTAATCAACCTCGGATTGTACTTTTCATCATCTAGGGGCACCGTAGGGACCGAAAAAAGTGGTTTCGCATGATAGTCCACCTCGACCCATGTCGACCCTTGCGCGACCCCGACCTTCAGGATTTTGCTCTACGGAAGGGGGTCGACTTGTGCGCAACCCCGACCTTCAGGATTTTGCTCTACGGAAGGGGGTGCACAAAAGTGTTCGTAATCAACCTCGGATTGTACTTTTCATCATCTAGGGGCACCGTAGGGACCGAAAAAAGTGGTTTCGCATGATAGTCCACCTCGACCCATGTCGACCCTTGCGCGACCCCGACCTTCAGGATTTTGCTCTACGGAAGGGGGTCGACTTGTGCGCAACCCCGACCTTCAGGATTTTGCTCTACGGTAGGGGGTGCACAAAAGTGTTCGTAATCAACCTCGGATTGTACTTTTCATCATCTAGGGGCACCGTAGGGACCGAAAAAAGTGGTTTCGCATGATAGTCCACCTCGACCCATGTCGACCCTTGCGCGACCCCGACCTTCAGGATTTTGCTCTACGGAAGGGGGTCGACTTGTGCGCAACCCCGACCTTCAGGATTTTGCTCTACGGAAGGGGGTGCACAAAAGTGTTCGTAATCAACCTCGGATTGTACTTTTCATCATCTAGGGGCACCGTAGGGACCGAAAAAAGTGGTTTCGCATGATAGTCCACCTCGACCCATGTCGACCCTTGCGCGACCCCGACCTTCAGGATTTTGCTCTACGGAAGGGGGTCGACTTGTGCGCAACCCCGACCTTCAGGATTTTGCTCTACGGAAGGGGGTGCACAAAAGTGTTCGTAATCAACCTCGGATTGTACTTTTCATCATCTAGGGGCACCGTAGGGACCGAAAAAAGTGGTTTCGCATGATAGTCCACCTCGACCCATGTCGACCCTTGCGCGACCCCGACCTTCAGGATTTTGGCCATTTTTGGGGGTGCACAAAAGTGTTCGTAATCAACCTCGGATTGTACTTTTCATCATCTAGGGGCACCGTAGGGACCGAAAAAAGTGGTTTCGCATGATAGTCCACCTCGACCCATGTCGACCCTTGCGCGACCCCGACCTTCAGGATTTTGCTCTACGGAAGGGGGTCGACTTGTGCGCAACCCCGACCTTCAGGATTTTGCTCTACGGAAGGGGGTGCACAAAAGTGTTCGTAATCAACCTCGGATTGTACTTTTCATCATCTAGGGGCACCGTAGGGACCGAAAAAAGTGGTTTCGCATGATAGTCCACCTCGACCCATGTCGACCCTTGCGCGACCCCGACCTTCAGGATTTTGCTCTACGGAAGGGGGTGCACAAAAGTGTTCGTAATCAACCTCGGATTGTACTTTTCATCATCTAGGGGCACCGTAGGGACCGAAAAAAGTGGTTTCGCATGATAGTCCACCTCGACCCATGTCGACCCTTGCGCGACCCCGACCTTCAGGATTTTGCTCTACGGAAGGGGGTGCACACTTGTGCGACCCCGACCTTCAGGATTTTGCTCTACGGAAGGGGGTCTACTTGTGCGCAACCCCGACCTTCAGGATTTTGCTCTACGGAAGGGGGTGCACAAAAGTGTTCGTAATCAACCTCGGATTGTACTTTTCATCATCTAGGGGCACCGTAGGGACCGAAAAAAGTGGTTTCGCATGATAGTCCACCTCGACCCATGTCGACCCTTGCGCGACCCCGACCTTCAGGATTTTGCTCTACGGAAGGGGGTCTACTTGTGCGCAACCCCGACCTTCAGGATTTTGCTCTACGGAAGGGGGTGCACAAAAGTGTTCGTAATCAACCTCGGATTGTACTTTTCATCATCTAGGGGCACCGTAGGGACCGAAAAAAGTGGTTTCGCATGATAGTCCACCTCGACCCATGTCGACCCTTGCGCGACCCCGACCTTCAGGATTTTGCTCTACGGAAGGGGTCTACTTGTGCGCAACCCCGACCTTCAGGATTTTGCTCTACGGAAGGGGGTGCACAAAAGTGTTCGTAATCAACCTCGGATTGTACTTTTCATCATCTAGGGGCACCGTAGGGACCGAAAAAAGTGGTTTCGCATGATAGTCCACCTCGACCCATGTCGACCCTTGCGCGACCCCGACCTTCAGGATTTTGCTCTACGGAAGGGGGTGCACAAAAGTGTTCGTAATCAACCTCGGATTGTACTTTTCATCATCTAGGGGCACCGTAGGGACCGAAAAAAGTGGTTTCGCATGATAGTCCACCTCGACCCATGTCGACCCTTGCGCGACCCCGACCTTCAGGATTTTGCTCTACGGAAGGGGGTCTACTTGTGCGCAACCCCGACCTTCAGGATTTTGCTCTACGGAAGGGGGTGCACAAAAGTGTTCGTAATCAACCTCGGATTGTACTTTTCATCATCTAGGGGCACCGTAGGGACCGAAAAAAGTGGTTTCGCATGATAGTCCACCTCGACCCATGTCGACCCTTGCGCGACCCCGACCTTCAGGATTTTGCTCTACGGAAGGGGGTCTACTTGTGCGCAACCCCGACCTTCAGGATTTTGCTCTACGGAAGGGGGTGCACAAAAGTGTTCGTAATCAACCTCGGATTGTACTTTTCATCATCTAGGGGCACCGTAGGGACCGAAAAAAGTGGTTTCGCATGATATTCCACCTCGACCCATGTCGACCCTTGCGCGACCCCGACCTTCAGGATTTTGCTCTACGGAAGGGGGTCGACTTGTGCGCAACCCCGACCTTCAGGATTTTGCTCTACGGAAGGGGGTGCACAAAAGTGTTCGTAATCAACCTCGGATTGTACTTTTCATCATCTAGGGGCACCGTAGGGACCGAAAAAAGTGGTTTCGCATGATAGTCCACCTCGACCCATGTCGACCCTTGCGCGACCCCGACCTTCAGGATTTTGCTCTACGGAAGGGGGTCGACTTGTGCGCAACCCCGACCTTCAGGATTTTGCTCTACGGAAGGGGGTGCACAAAAGTGTTCGTAATCAACCTCGGATTGTACTTTTCATCATCTAGGGGCACCGTAGGGACCGAAAAAAGTGGTTTCGCATGATAGTCCACCTCGACCCATGTCGACCCTTGCGCGACCCCGACCTTCAGGATTTTGGCCATTTTTGGGGGTGCACAAAAGTGTTCGTAATCAACCTCGGATTGTACTTTTCATCATCTAGGGGCACCGTAGGGACCGAAAAAAGTGGTTTCGCATGATAGTCCACCTCGACCCATGTCGACCCTTGCGCGACCCCGACCTTCAGGATTTTGCTCTACGGAAGGGGTCCTCTCTGTACAAGGTTTGGGGGTACATTTTCACCCAAAAACCACTATCGCTCATCCGAAACAACTCCTCGACATGTGTCTTCTCTGTGAATTTGGCCCCGATCTGACGAGTAGTTTTCGAGATATGCCCCTCTGAAGGTACATATTGGGACTTAGCCGATTTTCACCCATTGCGGTGTCTATGGGGTGTTGGGAATCGCTCTACCGACCAGCCGGTTGGAGATATCGATTCCCGGTCTTCGGCGCGTTTGCTCAACTCCGTAATGCCTACTTTTCGTCCATACACACAACACCTCGCAGAGTTCTCCTTCTGCTAGATATAGCGCGTGCCCCTTTGTTCGTGCACCATTTTGGCCCGTTTTTCGCACATTGCCTCGAAACCATGCGTCTGACGCTTTTGCGTCCCAAGCACCGATGTTAGAACACCACCGTGGCTAACTTTCGTCCATATACGCCAACTCCGTGCAATGTCTCCATCACCCTGTTTTTGGGTGAAAACCCATTTCTGGGACTTAGCCGATTTTCACCCATTGCGGTGTCTATGGGGTGTTGGGAATCGCTCTACCGACCAGCCGGTTGGAGATATCGATTCCCGGTCTTCGGCGTGTTTGCTCAACTCCGTAATGCCTACTTTTCGTCCATACACACAACACCTCGCAGAGTTCTCCTTCTGCCAGATATAGCGCGTGCCCCTTTGTTCGTGCACCATTTTGGCCCGTTTTTCGCACATTGCCTCGAAACCATGCGTCCGACGCTTTTGCGTCCCAAGTAGTGATGTTAGAACACCACCGTGGCTAACTTTCGTCCATATACGCCAACTCCGTGCAATGTCTCCATCACCCTGTTTTTGGGTGAAAACCCATTTCAGGGACTTAGCCGATTTTCACCCATTGCGGTGTCTATGGGGTGTTGGGAATCGCTCTACCGACCAGCCGGTTGGAGATATCGATTCCCGGTCTTCGGCGCGTTTGCTCAACTCCGTAATGCCTACTTTTCGTCCATACACACAACACCTCGCAGAGTTCTCCTTCTGCTAGATATAGCGCGTGCCCCTTTGTTCGTGCACCATTTTGGCCCGTTTTTCGCACATTGCCTCGAAACCATGCGTCTGACGCTTTTGCGTCCCAAGCACCGATGTTAGAACACCACCGTGGCTAACTTTCGTCCATATACGCCAA
>NW_026525500.1:87500-95000 GCF_943737925.1 Anopheles nili | reverse complement strand
GAGCAAACATGACCCATGCTTGTATCTCCGAAACTATGAGTCTGACAGTTTTGCACCCTTCTGCGGAAAGTTGTGTCTCGGTAAGCCTAAAAAGTCAGTAGAACATCACGAAACGATCCGACCACTCCTTCGACCTGTTTTGGGGTTTTGCAGTTTTCCATGGGGTATTTTGTATGGGGAAAACCGACCCATGCCCGTATCTCCGTACCTAAGCGTCTGACGGTCTTGGACCCCTTTAGGTAAAAGTTGCATTTCG
Source organism: Anopheles nili (assembly GCF_943737925.1). NCBI lineage: Eukaryota > Metazoa > Arthropoda > Insecta > Diptera > Culicidae > Anopheles > Anopheles nili. The sequence goes on along the minus strand of NW_026525500.1, from coordinate 94,744 downwards.
TCGAGCTGAACATTTCACTAGAACATCGCGAAACGATCCGACGACTCCTTCTGGGAGTTTTTGGGGTCCGAAGGTTTTCTGGGACTTAGTCTCTGGAGCAACATTTCTGAAGCTCGGCACGAGCAACCACGCACGTGTCTTATATCTCCGTAAGTAAGGGTCTGACGGTCTTGGACACCTTTAGCAAAAAGTTGCGCCCTATCGAATGGAACATTTCACTAGAACACCACGAAACGATCCGACCACTCCTTCGACCTGTTTTGGGGTTTTGCAGTTTTCCATGGGGTATTTTGTATGGGGAAAACCGACCCATGCCCGTATCTCCGTACCTAAGCGTCTGACGGTCTTGGACCCCTTTAGGTAAAAGTTGCATTTCGTCGAGCTGAACATTTCACTAGAACATCGCGAAACGATCCGACGACTCCTTCTGGGAGTTTTTGGGGTCCGAAGGTTTTCTGGGACTTAGTCTCTGGAGCAACATTTCTGAAGCTCGGCACGAGCAACCACGCACGTGTCTTATATCTCCGTAAGTAAGGGTCTGACGGTCTTGGACACCTTTAGCAAAAAGTTGCGCCCTATCGAATGGAACATTTCACTAGAACACCACGAAACGATCCGACCACTCCTTCGACCTGTTTTGGGGTTTTGCAGTTTTCCATGGGGTATTTTGTATGGGGAAAACCGACCCATGCCCGTATCTCCGTACCTAAGCGTCTGACGGTCTTGGACCCCTTTAGGTAAAAGTTGCATACCGTCGAGCTGAACATTTCGCTAGAACATCGCGAAACGATCCGACGACTCCTTCTGGGAGTTTTTGGGGTCCGAAGGTTTTCTGGGACTTAGTCTCTGGAGCAACATTTCTGAAGCTCGGCACGAGCAACCACGCACGTGTCTTATATCTCCGTAAGTAAGGGTCTGACGGTCTTGGACACCTTTAGCAAAAAGTTGCGCCCTATCGAATGGAACATTTCACTAGAACACCACGAAACGATCCGACCACTCCTTCGACCTGTTTTGGGGTTTTGCAGTTTTCCATGGGGTATTTTGTATGGGGAAAACCGACCCATGCCCGTATCTCCGTACCTAAGCGTCTGACGGTCTTGGACCCCTTTAGGTAAAAGTTGCATTTCGTCGAGCTGAACATTTCACTAGAACATCGCGAAACGATCCGACGCCTCCTTCTGGGAGTTTTTGGGGTCGGAAGGTTTTCTGGGACTTAGTCTCTGGAGCAACATTTCTGAAGCTCGGCACGGGCAACCACGCACGTGTCTTATATCTCCGTAAGTAAGGGTCTGACGGTCTTGGACACCTTTAGCAAAAAGTTGCGCCCTATCGAATGGAACATTTCACTAGAACACCACGAAACGATCCGACCACTCCTTCGACCTGTTTTGGGGTTTTGCAGTTTTCCATGGGGTATTTTGTATGGGGAAAACCGACCCATGCCCGTATCTCCGTACCTAAGCGTTTGACGGTCTTGGACCCCTTTAGGTAAAAGTTGCATTCCGTCGAGCTGAACATTTCACTAGAACATCGCGAAACGATCCGACGCCTCCTTCTGGGAGTTTTTGGGGTCGGAAGGATTTCTCGGACTTAGTCTCTGGAGCAACATTTCTGAAGCTCGGCACGAGCAACCACGCACGTGTCTTATATCTCCGTAAGTAAGGGTCTGACGGTCTTGGACACCTTTAGCAAAAAGTTGCGTATAACCATCCTCGTCAATACTCTCGAACACTGTAACTCGATCCTACCACTCCTTGGTACACTTTTGTGGGTTGCCAGTTTTGGTTGGGACTTAGTCTCTGGAGACCAAATTCTGAAGCTCGGCGTGGGTACCGGTTTTTCGTGCACGTCAGAGGGCCTCGACCGCCCCGAGAACCCGACCTTCAGGATTTTGGCCATTTTTGGGGGTGCACAAAAGTGTTCGTAATCAACCTCGGATTGTACTTTTCATCATCTAGGGGCACCGTAGGGACCGAAAAAAGTGGTTTCGCATGATAGTCCACCTCGACCCATGTCGACCCTTGCGCGACCCCGACCTTCAGGATTTTGCTCTACGGAAGGGGGTCGACTTGTGCGCAACCCCGACCTTCAGGATTTTGCTCTACGGAAGGGGGTGCACAAAAGTGTTCGTAATCAACCTCGGATTGTACTTTTCATCATCTAGGGGCACCGTAGGGACCGAAAAAAGTGGTTTCGCATGATAGTCCACCTCGACCCATGTCGACCCTTGCGCGACCCCGACCTTCAGGATTTTGGCCATTTTTGGGGGTGCACAAAAGTGTTCGTAATCAACCTCGGATTGTACTTTTCATCATCTAGGGGCACCGTAGGGACCGAAAAAAGTGGTTTCGCATGATAGTCCACCTCGACCCATGTCGACCCTTGCGCGACCCCGACCTTCAGGATTTTGCTCTACGGAAGGGGGTCGACTTGTGCGCAACCCCGACCTTCAGGATTTTGCTCTACGGAAGGGGGTGCACAAAAGTGTTCGTAATCAACCTCGGATTGTACTTTTCATCATCTAGGGGCACCGTAGGGACCGAAAAAAGTGGTTTCGCATGATAGTCCACCTCGACCCATGTCGACCCTTGCGCGACCCCGACCTTCAGGATTTTGCTCTACGGAAGGGGGTCGACTTGTGCGCAACCCCGACCTTCAGGATTTTGCTCTACGGAAGGGGGTGCACAAAAGTGTTCGTAATCAACCTCGGATTGTACTTTTCATCATCTAGGGGCACCGTAGGGACCGAAAAAAGTGGTTTCGCATGATAGTCCACCTCGACCCATGTCGACCCTTGCGCGACCCCGACCTTCAGGATTTTGCTCTACGGAAGGGGGTCGACTTGTGCGCAACCCCGACCTTCAGGATTTTGCTCTACGGAAGGGGGTGCACAAAAGTGTTCGTAATCAACCTCGGATTGTACTTTTCATCATCTAGGGGCACCGTAGGGACCGAAAAAAGTGGTTTCGCATGATAGTCCACCTCGACCCATGTCGACCCTTGCGCGACCCCGACCTTCAGGATTTTGCTCTACGGAAGGGGGTCGACTTGTGCGCAACCCCGACCTTCAGGATTTTGCTCTACGGAAGGGGGTGCACAAAAGTGTTCGTAATCAACCTCGGATTGTACTTTTCATCATCTAGGGGCACCGTAGGGACCGAAAAAAGTGGTTTCGCATGATAGTCCACCTCGACCCATGTCGACCCTTGCGCGACCCCGACCTTCAGGATTTTGCTCTACGGAAGGGGGTCGACTTGTGCGCAACCCCGACCTTCAGGATTTTGCTCTACGGAAGGGGGTGCACAAAAGTGTTCGTAATCAACCTCGGATTGTACTTTTCATCATCTAGGGGCACCGTAGGGACCGAAAAAAGTGGTTTCGCATGATAGTCCACCTCGACCCATGTCGACCCTTGCGCGACCCCGACCTTCAGGATTTTGCTCTACGGAAGGGGGTCGACTTGTGCGCAACCCCGACCTTCAGGATTTTGCTCTACGGAAGGGGGTGCACAAAAGTGTTCGTAATCAACCTCGGATTGTACTTTTCATCATCTAGGGGCACCGTAGGGACCGAAAAAAGTGGTTTCGCATGATAGTCCACCTCGACCCATGTCGACCCTTGCGCGACCCCGACCTTCAGGATTTTGCTCTACGGAAGGGGGTCGACTTGTGCGCAACCCCGACCTTCAGGATTTTGCTCTACGGAAGGGGGTGCACAAAAGTGTTCGTAATCAACCTCGGATTGTACTTTTCATCATCTAGGGGCACCGTAGGGACCGAAAAAAGTGGTTTCGCATGATAGTCCACCTCGACCCATGTCGACCCTTGCGCGACCCCGACCTTCAGGATTTTGGCCATTTTTGGGGGTGCACAAAAGTGTTCGTAATCAACCTCGGATTGTACTTTTCATCATCTAGGGGCACCGTAGGGACCGAAAAAAGTGGTTTCGCATGATAGTCCACCTCGACCCATGTCGACCCTTGCGCGACCCCGACCTTCAGGATTTTGCTCTACGGAAGGGGGTCGACTTGTGCGCAACCCCGACCTTCAGGATTTTGCTCTACGGAAGGGGGTGCACAAAAGTGTTCGTAATCAACCTCGGATTGTACTTTTCATCATCTAGGGGCACCGTAGGGACCGAAAAAAGTGGTTTCGCATGATAGTCCACCTCGACCCATGTCGACCCTTGCGCGACCCCGACCTTCAGGATTTTGCTCTACGGAAGGGGGTGCACAAAAGTGTTCGTAATCAACCTCGGATTGTACTTTTCATCATCTAGGGGCACCGTAGGGACCGAAAAAAGTGGTTTCGCATGATAGTCCACCTCGACCCATGTCGACCCTTGCGCGACCCCGACCTTCAGGATTTTGCTCTACGGAAGGGGGTCGACTTGTGCGCAACCCCGACCTTCAGGATTTTGCTCTACGGAAGGGGGTGCACAAAAGTGTTCGTAATCAACCTCGGATTGTACTTTTCATCATCTAGGGGCACCGTAGGGACCGAAAAAAGTGGTTTCGCATGATAGTCCACCTCGACCCATGTCGACCCTTGCGCGACCCCGACCTTCAGGATTTTGCTCTACGGAAGGGGGTCGACTTGTGCGCAACCCCGACCTTCAGGATTTTGCTCTACGGAAGGGGGTGCACAAAAGTGTTCGTAATCAACCTCGGATTGTACTTTTCATCATCTAGGGGCACCGTAGGGACCGAAAAAAGTGGTTTCGCATGATAGTCCACCTCGACCCATGTCGACCCTTGCGCGACCCCGACCTTCAGGATTTTGGCCATTTTTGGGGGTGCACAAAAGTGTTCGTAATCAACCTCGGATTGTACTTTTCATCATCTAGGGGCACCGTAGGGACCGAAAAAAGTGGTTTCGCATGATAGTCCACCTCGACCCATGTCGACCCTTGCGCGACCCCGACCTTCAGGATTTTGCTCTACGGAAGGGGGTCGACTTGTGCGCAACCCCGACCTTCAGGATTTTGCTCTACGGAAGGGGGTGCACAAAAGTGTTCGTAATCAACCTCGGATTGTACTTTTCATCATCTAGGGGCACCGTAGGGACCGAAAAAAGTGGTTTCGCATGATAGTCCACCTCGACCCATGTCGACCCTTGCGCGACCCCGACCTTCAGGATTTTGCTCTACGGAAGGGGGTCGACTTGTGCGCAACCCCGACCTTCAGGATTTTGCTCTACGGAAGGGGGTGCACAAAAGTGTTCGTAATCAACCTCGGATTGTACTTTTCATCATCTAGGGGCACCGTAGGGACCGAAAAAAGTGGTTTCGCATGATAGTCCACCTCGACCCATGTCGACCCTTGCGCGACCCCGACCTTCAGGATTTTGCTCTACGGAAGGGGGTCGACTTGTGCGCAACCCCGACCTTCAGGATTTTGCTCTACGGAAGGGGGTGCACAAAAGTGTTCGTAATCAACCTCGGATTGTACTTTTCATCATCTAGGGGCACCGTAGGGACCGAAAAAAGTGGTTTCGCATGATAGTCCACCTCGACCCATGTCGACCCTTGCGCGACCCCGACCTTCAGGATTTTGCTCTACGGAAGGGGGTCGACTTGTGCGCAACCCCGACCTTCAGGATTTTGCTCTACGGAAGGGGGTGCACAAAAGTGTTCGTAATCAACCTCGGATTGTACTTTTCATCATCTAGGGGCACCGTAGGGACCGAAAAAAGTGGTTTCGCATGATAGTCCACCTCGACCCATGTCGACCCTTGCGCGACCCCGACCTTCAGGATTTTGCTCTACGGAAGGGGGTCGACTTGTGCGCAACCCCGACCTTCAGGATTTTGCTCTACGGAAGGGGGTGCACAAAAGTGTTCGTAATCAACCTCGGATTGTACTTTTCATCATCTAGGGGCACCGTAGGGACCGAAAAAAGTGGTTTCGCATGATAGTCCACCTCGACCCATGTCGACCCTTGCGCGACCCCGACCTTCAGGATTTTGCTCTACGGAAGGGGGTCGACTTGTGCGCAACCCCGACCTTCAGGATTTTGCTCTACGGAAGGGGGTGCACAAAAGTGTTCGTAATCAACCTCGGATTGTACTTTTCATCATCTAGGGGCACCGTAGGGACCGAAAAAAGTGGTTTCGCATGATAGTCCACCTCGACCCATGTCGACCCTTGCGCGACCCCGACCTTCAGGATTTTGCTCTACGGAAGGGGGTCGACTTGTGCGCAACCCCGACCTTCAGGATTTTGCTCTACGGAAGGGGGTGCACAAAAGTGTTCGTAATCAACCTCGGATTGTACTTTTCATCATCTAGGGGCACCGTAGGGACCGAAAAAAGTGGTTTCGCATGATAGTCCACCTCGACCCATGTCGACCCTTGCGCGACCCCGACCTTCAGGATTTTGGCCATTTTTGGGGGTGCACAAAAGTGTTCGTAATCAACCTCGGATTGTACTTTTCATCATCTAGGGGCACCGTAGGGACCGAAAAAAGTGGTTTCGCATGATAGTCCACCTCGACCCATGTCGACCCTTGCGCGACCCCGACCTTCAGGATTTTGCTCTACGGAAGGGGGTCGACTTGTGCGCAACCCCGACCTTCAGGATTTTGCTCTACGGAAGGGGGTGCACAAAAGTGTTCGTAATCAACCTCGGATTGTACTTTTCATCATCTAGGGGCACCGTAGGGACCGAAAAAAGTGGTTTCGCATGATAGTCCACCTCGACCCATGTCGACCCTTGCGCGACCCCGACCTTCAGGATTTTGCTCTACGGAAGGGGGTCGACTTGTGCGCAACCCCGACCTTCAGGATTTTGCTCTACGGAAGGGGGTGCACAAAAGTGTTCGTAATCAACCTCGGATTGTACTTTTCATCATCTAGGGGCACCGTAGGGACCGAAAAAAGTGGTTTCGCATGATAGTCCACCTCGACCCATGTCGACCCTTGCGCGACCCCGACCTTCAGGATTTTGCTCTACGGAAGGGGGTCGACTTGTGCGCAACCCCGACCTTCAGGATTTTGCTCTACGGAAGGGGGTGCACAAAAGTGTTCGTAATCAACCTCGGATTGTACTTTTCATCATCTAGGGGCACCGTAGGGACCGAAAAAAGTGGTTTCGCATGATAGTCCACCTCGACCCATGTCGACCCTTGCGCGACCCCGACCTTCAGGATTTTGCTCTACGGAAGGGGGTCGACTTGTGCGCAACCCCGACCTTCAGGATTTTGCTCTACGGAAGGGGGTGCACAAAAGTGTTCGTAATCAACC